>NC_081412.1:49091158-49264079 GCF_030272615.1 Cryptomeria japonica | reverse complement strand
CAAATTGAAAAAAAATTATATGGTTAGAAAGCTCAGAAGATGGGTGAAAATATGGTGGCAATTTTAGAAATACCCACTTTATGAAGTGTAAACTTGATGATGACAAAGTCGATAAACCAAGTTGATAAAATAAAACACGTCAAAAATGAGAGAAATGGAGGGAAATCAAACTTCCAATCCGTAGCTTTGTCATCCAGGCCTATTTCCAAGCCTAAAAAGTCAAAAGCGCGTACAGGGTACTTATGGTTTAAAAAGTGCATACGCGCTCATTTCCCTTTAAACAACGCATACGCGCTATCTTTACTATATACAGTGCGTACTCGCTATTATATAATATGATATTCTATGTATAATATGTGTATATTCATATAATATATGTAACATATAATATGTGTATAATATGACATTGTATATATAATATGTTTATATACATATATATACACATGTAAGTGTATCGTCTCTCCCTCTCAAACGCATACAAGGTCTCTCTCTCTCTCTCTCTCTCTCTCTCTCTCACACACACACACACACACACACACTCTCTCTCTCTCTCTCTCTCTCTCTCTCTCTCTCTCTCTCTCTCTCTCTCTCCCTCCCCTTCTCCCTTCCTCCATACCCCATCCCTCTTTCTCTTCTTCTCTCCCTCCATACCCCACTGCAACTATGTCTGCACTTCTATAGAAGTAAGTGAATTTATTTCTTATCTACAACTTCCTCTTTGATTTTTATCATGTATTCTCTCCCTCCCTCTACCTCTCAATTCCCCCCATGTTCTCTCCCTCTCTCCCTCTCTCTCCCTCTCCCTCTCCCTCTCTCTCCTCTCCCCTCCCTCTCCCACCCCCTCCTCTCTCTCTCTCTCTCTCTCTCTCATCTCTCTCTCTCTCTCTCTCTCTCTCTCTCTCTCTCTACCTTCCCTCCCCCTCTTCTCTCCCTCTCCCTCCCTCTACCTCTCCCTTCCCCCCATGTTCTCTCCCTCTCTCTCTCTCTCTCTCCTCCCCTCTCTCTCTCTCTCTCTCTCTCTCTCTCTCTCTCTCTCTCTCTCTCTCTCTCTCTCTCCCTTCTCCTCTCTCTCTCTCTCTCTCTCTCTCTCTCTCTCTCTCTCTCTCCTCTCTCTCTCTCTCTCTCCCTCCCTCTCCCTCCCTCCCTCCCTCTCCCTCTCCCTCTCTCTCTCTCTCTCTCTCTCTCTCTCTCTCTCTCTCTCTCTCTCTCTCCCTCCCTCTCCCCTCTCCCCTCTCCTCTC
Source organism: Cryptomeria japonica (assembly GCF_030272615.1). Classification (NCBI taxonomy): domain Eukaryota; kingdom Viridiplantae; phylum Streptophyta; class Pinopsida; order Cupressales; family Cupressaceae; genus Cryptomeria; species Cryptomeria japonica. Next base: position 49,262,839 of record NC_081412.1, on the reverse strand, counting down.
CCTCTCTCTCCCTCTCCCCTCTCCTCTCCCTTTGTCTCCCTTCCCCCCTCTTCTCTCCCTCTCTCTCCCTCTCCCTCTCCCTCTCTCTCTCTCTCTCTCCCCCTCTCCCTCCTTCCCTCTCTCCCTCTCTCTACCTTCCCTCCCCCCTCTTCTCTCCCTCTCTCCCTCCCTCTACCTCTCCCTTCCCCCCATGTTCTCTCCCTCCCTCTCCTCTCCCTCTCTCTCCCTCTCCCCTCTCCTCTCCCTCTCTCTCCCTTCCCCCCTCTTCTCTCCCTCTCTCTCCCTCGCCCCTCTCTCTCCCTCTCCCCTCTCCTCTCCTCTCCCTCTCTCCCTCTCTCTACCTCTCCCTTCCCTCCATGTTCTCTCCCTCTCCCCTCTCCTCTCCCTTTGTCTCCCTTCCCCCCCTCTTCTCTCCCTCTGTCTCCCTCTCCCCTCTCCTCTCCCTCTCTCCCTCTGTCTCCCTCTCCCCTCTCCTCTCCCTCTCTCTCCCTTCCCCACTCTTCTCTCCCTCTCTCCCTCTCCCTTCCTCCATACCCCTTCCATAACTTTTTAAAGGCTTAGTAGCGCGTACGTGGTACTTATTACTCATAAGCGTGTATGGGGTACTATTCCCATTATTCGATACCTTGGGATAACATTTTTAGGCTTATTAGCGCGTACGTGCTACTTATCAACCGAAAATACCATTGGGCTTGCCAACATTTTATGGCCTAGCAGTGCGTATGCGGTTATCAATGTAGCGCGTACGCGGTTTATAGACATAGTTTTAGTTGCCCAAGAGCCTCAACGACCTCAAAACAAGTTTTTGAGGTCATTGAAGGCCCCACTGGAACTGTGTCTGCACTTCTATCACTGTTGTATACATAAAAGTAAGTGAATTTTTTGTTTTTTGCATGATTTCAAATGATTGAATTGTTGTTTATATTAGTTTTTTGTTCTTGCATGGTTTCAAATGATTAAATTGTGATTGTTTAATAGTTTGATTCCAAAAAATAGTGATAAGATGCATACTTATGGTTATTTATTTATTTTTGAACTTTTCTTTACATATATATGTAATATGATTCTATTTAGGTCAACCGATCTCAACCATGGGAAAGAACAAGTGAGGAACGATGGAACAACAAGAGGCTCAAAAGGAAAGACAAAGGCAGCGTATGAAGAAATTGCATGACATAAGAACAATGGGAGAAGAAGGCATGTCAACCTCAACATCTCAATTCGATTTACCAAATGAATATAATGCACCTAATGCAATTGAAGAAGAAACATTTGATAATTTACCGTTTGAACCTAATACAATTGAAGAAGAAACATTTGATAATTTAACGTTTGAACCTAATGCAATTGAAGAAGATACCACATTGAATAATCAATTAAATGATTAACATATTACACCTTCTCTACTTGATGAATTGAATGTACATAATGCACTGATGTTAACACCTCCTAGAATCATTCGTAGGAAACCAAAGTATCTAATTGACATTGATGAGAATATATTGAAGTCAATGGCCAATAAAATGAATGAACGAACTTGTAGGAGAATGGTTAAAAGAATATGGCAAAACTATTTTAAAAACTTAAATCAAACTACAAGATGTCAATTAATTGTTCAAATGATTAAAAATTTGAATTTTAGAGAGACAATGAAAATTCTAGGCCTAAGCTCATCTGAAAGTAACAGTGAAAGAACTATTGTCAAAAATATATTTGATGCATATCAATCTATTGGTTCAAAATCATGTAGTAAAGATTCTAATGCTACTCGATGTGTCATTACATCAACCATAATGAGCAAGAAAATAAAAAAAGATCATTTGATAAGCAAAACAAGTAAGTCATTGAACGTTAGTAGAACAACATTAAGTAAAGCATTAAAGAGGCGAGAACAAATAGAGGAACCTAACAATAATTCTCTTTGGGCATTCTTGGGTAGACTACCACACAAAGACAAGGTTGTTGTAGATGCACTAAAAACATTAATTGAAATTTTTTGGCATGACAACACAAGAGTATCACCCAACCAAAGAGATGTTGTTAGAAGGCGAATTGGGTCTAAAAATCGTGAGCCACATACGAAACACTATTTGGATATGACTCAAACTAAATTTTATGAAAGATTCCTTCAAAAGTTTTCTCAAATAAAAATTTCTCAAAGATTTTTTGAAATGGCAAAACCTTTTTAGATTAAGATTAATCATGTACGCACCACGTGTTGTTGTAGAATTCATATTGAATTTTCCATGCATTATGAAATTTTTCGTCATATTTGTTGTACTTTGCACACTAACGATGTTTTGCAGGAATGTAATATACAAGCACCTCCTAAGTCAGCAAGAGAATTTATTTCAAGTGTGTTATGTAATAGACATGATGGTTGCATTTATTATAAGATGCCTTGTTTGGAAGGTTCTTGTGCTATATGTGGTGGTTTGCAATGTTTACCAAGATGCATACATTTGGAGAGCACACATGAAATTGGTACGAAACTAGTTTCTTTTGGAAAATACAAGACAGTCACATATGGAGTTAAAGATGGAAAAGATTTGAAGAGATGTGAGCTAGTGAAAAATGATATATGTGTAGCTCAATTTATGAAAATGTTTCAATGCATACACATAGAGCTCGATGGTTAGATGAGAAATTCAAGTTTTGTAAGGACACATTTCCTCTTGGCACCATTGTCTCTATCGTTGATTTCGCTGAAAATTATACACTACAACCTCAAAATGAAGTGCAATCCATGTATTATCACTCTACACAAGTTTCTATTTTTGTACACATAGAATTCATGCATGCAGATGATAGCACAGAGGAGGATAGAAAGGTTGTAAGAGAGTATCACTTCTACATAAGTGATGATCGTACTCATTCATGGGAGTTTGTACAAGGATGCTTTAAAGTTTTCTATGATAGTTTAAGGGAAAGGAACATATGATACAATCGACACTTACTATGGTCAAATAATTGCACCGCACAATTCAAGAATGCAAGGATGTTTTATTGGCTGACAAGGATGCATGTGACAAGCGGTATACAACATTTTTGGAATTTCACTGAGGCTAGACATGGTAAGGGAGAGCACAATGGTGCAGGAGCATGTGTGAAAAGAGCCCTAGCCAGGGAAGAATTGAAGTACAAAGGTGGTGCTGAGTTGGTAGATGCAGAAACAATTGTGCGATGGTGTAAGTCTACGATGGGTCCAGGTAATCTAGGTACGTCATTGGTTCGTAGATATTTTTGGTTGATTACTGAATCTAACATTGAAAACTATCTAGATTGTTGTACAGTTGCAGGATCGAGTGACATGCACTCATTTATGAGTTCAAATTCAAGTTCACTGGTAATTTATACAAGACAGATGGTATGTTTTTTCTCTTCATGCATGTATTGTTTATGGGAAGAATGTGAATCAGAAGAGTGGGTTGACAAATGGTCTTGTAGACCGTTGGTTCCCATTGATTCATATCAAATTCCCAAAGCACTACAATTGAGCTAGATTGAGACATCAGTGGATTTTGACCATGTATCTGACCTAGTGGATTTAGGTGATTTTTTGAGTTAATTTTTCCTATGACAAGAAATAGGATGTTCCCCTTGAGGTTTGGTGAACATAACTACAATTTGACAAATATGGCTTATGAGGATTCAAGTTGGTTATGGCATCTCAGGTATGGGCATTTAAATTTTCATAGTTTGAAGTTTCTAACCTCACATGCATTAGTTTCTGGTTTGCCCACGGTTGAGGAACACAAGGAGGTTTGTGAAGGTTGTGCTAAAGGAAAGCATGCAAGGGAAAAGTTTCCAAAGGGCAATGCATGGAGGGCCCATCACCCACTTCAGCTTGTTCATTCAGATATATGTGGTCCTATGCAGACTTAGAGTTTGGGTAAGTCATCATATTTCATCACTTTTATTGATGATTACTCACAAAATTCTTGGGTATATTTTTTCAAGGCCAAAGATGAAGCCTTGGATACATTCAATAAGTTCAAAGCCCTCATAGAAAATGAGAAAGGGTGCAAGATCAAATGTTTAAGGACTGATCGTGGAGGAGAATTTTGTTCAAAGGTTTTCCAAAGTTATTGTGATCTTAATGGCATCAAGAGACAACTCACAACTGTATACACACCTCAATAGAATGGGGTAGCTAAAAGAAAGAATTGTACTATGGTGGAAATGGCAAGGTGCATGTTACAAACTAAGGGTTTGAACAATTCTTATTGGGGAGATGCAGTTTCTACAATAGTGTACATCCTCAACCGTAGCCCCACCAGTGCACTCAAAAAGATGACTCCTCATGAAGCTTGGTATGGGAAAGGGCCTAATGTTAATCATTTCAAATTTTTTGGTTGTTTGGCTTATGTGCATGTGCCTGATCAGAATAGACAAAAGTTAGATGCAAAGAGTGAGTCATGTATTTTTATTAGGTATAGTGAGAAAAGCAAGGCTTATATATTGTATAATCCCATCACTAACAAGATTATTGTTTCAAGAGATATAATTTTTTATGAAGGGGGAGTTTATGGTCATCAAAAAGGCCATGTTGATAAGACAAAATCTGTTTTGAATGATGATATAATTATTGATATTGATAGTGAGCAACAAACTAATGTTTTTGTATCCAATGGTTTAACTCCACCAGACAACCCTTCATCAAGTTCTTTAGTACCAAGTTCAAGTCCAACTTCTTCTCCAAGTTCTACAAGGAAGGTAAGGAGATTGAGTGATATCTATCAGAGGAGTGCAAATCAAGTAGATGAGTAAAATCCAATAGGTGAGACAGTGAATTTTGCATTATTAGCCAAGGCTGATTTTGAACCATCATGTTTTGAAGATGCGTGTACTAATGAGGTTTGAGTGCAAGCCATGGAAGAAGAGATGGATTCCATTCATATAAATGACACTTGGGAGTTGACAGAGCTTCCACATGACAAGAAAAAGATTGGCACCAAATGGGTCTACAAGACCAAGTTTAACAATGATGGGAGTGTTGAAAGACACAAGGCAAGATTAGTTGATAAAGGCTTCACACAAAAGGATGGAATTGATTATGAAGAGATATATGCACCAGTAGCAAGATATGAGACCATTAGAATGTTTATTTCATTAGTAGCTTAGAAGAAGTGGATCATACATCATATGGACATGAAAAGTGCCTTCTTGAATGGGTACTTAAAAGAGGAAGTATATGTGGAGCAGCTACAAGGTTTTGAAGTGGAAGGAAAAGAGAATCAAGTGTATAGGTTGAAGAAGGCTTTGTATGGCCTCAAGCAAGCACCAAGAGCGTGGTATGCTAGGATTGATGGATACTTTCAGGAGAATGGCTTCCAGAGAAGTAAAAGTGATCCTACCCTTTACTACAAACAAGAAGGTACTGATATTCTCATCATAAGTTTGTATGTTGATGATCTATTGTATATGGGAAGTAGCTCTACGATGAAAGATGAATTCAAAGTTGCTATGATGAATGAATTTAAGATGAAAGATCTTGGTCTCATGAAATATTTTCTTGGAATGGAGGTTTATCAAAGTAAGGATGAGATTTTCATTTGTCAAACAAAGTATGCACAAGATATCTTGAAGAAATTTGATATGACTAATTGTAACCCTACCTTCACTCCAAGTGCTCATGGAGTTATGTTATGTAGAGATGATGGTGTTGAATTAGTTGATGAGACAACCTATAGAAGTATTGTTGGAAGCTTGATGTTTCTAACGCACACGAGGCCTGATATTGCATATTCAATTTCACTTGTTTCAAGGTATATGACAAATCCATCTGAAATACATATGAAGGCAACCAAGAGGATTTTGAGGTATGTGAAAGGTACTCTAAATTTTGGTATTCATTACTACTCTTTTAAAAGTTCAATCTTGTTGGCTTTAGTGATTCAGATTGGGGAGATAGTATGGATGACCGTAAGTCTACATCTGGAAATTGTTTTTCTTTTGGTTCTGGTTTGATTACCTAGAGCTCGAAAAAGCAAAGTATTGTTACCCTCTCATCTACATAAGTGAAATATGTTGCAATTACCTCAGTAGGTACACAAGCTCTTTGGCTCAGAAAAGTTTTGGAAGAAATTGGAGAAAAACAAATTCAACCTACAGTAATTTATTGTGACAATGTGAGTGCCATCAAGTTAGCTAAGAATATGGTTCATCACAGCAAAACAAAGCATTTTAATATGAAATATCACTTCATACGAGATTTGGTGCAGAAGAAGGATGTTGAATTGAAGCACATCAACACCCAGGATTAGCTAGCGGATATATTCACCAAAGCGGTTGCAAAAGCTTAGTTTTTAGCACTATGAGATAAGATTGTGAGCCCTCTCAACATCAAGGGGGAGTATGTTGATAATTGATGTTGCTCGAGCATGCAGCTCCATGCATCTCATAACTGTTTTTAGCCTCCACCACCATACATCAACATGCAACTAGCTTAATTTAGGATCATATATTATTAGTTAATAGTTTTTTTTATTTCTCATGCAAATAAAGCATCTTATGCATGCAGTTAGAGTATTCTTAGATTAGAGCTTTCTTTAGAATTGTTGGTTTTTCTTTCACTGAATATTGCATGTCACGCATGTTCTATTTTTAGAGACTTTGAATTATTTCGTTAGTGAAGCTAGAAAACTCTATTTATAGGGAATCTTTGTATTCTTTTTATTAAGTAGTAATATAGAATGTGTGTATTGTTCTAAAAACAAAGCACTCTGTTTTTTAAATTCCGAGTTGTGTTTTATTTTATCTCTGCAATTTTTATTGTTGTTAGTTGTTTTCTATATTATTATATTTTATTGATCAGCTAGCTATAAGAATAGGGACAATTTTAGATTCTACAATAGCTATAGTGTGTATATAGTATGGGACAAAGAAAAAATGCTAAAACCATGTGCTCACAACATAATCTTCAAAATGCAGTCACCCAAAATTTTTATTATAGGCACATGTATTTTGCATGTTTTTTCTTTAGATAAAAATGTCCTTTTTAGTTGATAAAATATTAGTTAAATTAGACATATGATTTTTTTTTTATAATATTACGTTTAGATAAATATTTAAAAAAAGTAGATTGATTATATTTTAATATAATTTATAATAAAATTTGTGAAATCAATCTCTATAAATATAAAAATGATATGTGAAAGGAATGAGGTTTGAATTGTAGAAGTGAATTAATAGGGAATGGACAATAGATGCAAGTTGATTTAAAATTCTTGTGTCTATGTCCAAATAGAAAGATAATGTGTGAGTACTAAAGAAAGGTTGTGTTCTCCTTAGTCAATCTAATATAGATGAATATATGTAATTGCATTCAAGAAAAATCAAGTAGAATAGATAATAGTACACCATCCCTAGAATGACAATAGAAGCAAATAGTGCAATTATGATGTTCTCATATCAATGAGCTAATCGTAATCATATAATTAAGCTTTAAATGAATTAGAGTTAGTTCCTAATATAACATCCTATGATTCAATTAATATATGTTTTCATTAGCATGTGTATAATAGCTAATAATAAAAAGAAACATGAGCCTCAATTTTCAAATTAAGTTTACAAATTTAATAATAAGGTTTGTGTAAATGCGAAACTGATCTAGGTAATTTGTATACTTGACATTGTGAATCTAAACTAGGTTGATTAATAACTAGATGTAGATTACATCAAAATATTCAATAAACATGTTGATTGGATACCTTAATGTAGGCTTATTTATCAACATTTAGGAAAAATATGCATACAATGTCAGGCAAATCAAAATAAATGATAAAAGAACGCGAATACATCATTTTTACCATTCTAATATCAAATGTTAAAAAATTATAAATTTGAATTCTATATTTATGTGAAACAATAGTTTTTTTGGTTTGGAAATTATAAATGCTTACTACCACTATAAAGACAATAGTTTATGTCCAATTGTATCTATTTTATAATGTTGATTCCAAACTCTATGGAATGAAACTGTTAAACATTTAATCGCAACAAATATAAAACACAGAAGATAATCACATAAATATACAACTATAATCATAAAAATATTAATTTTTTATTTTTTTAATTAATTATTTTTTATTTTTTTAAATCTATAGCTAACATTGTAAAAGAGAAGTTGTCATTTCCCAAGATATTAATTGTAATCTATATTAATCTTTCTCCTTCCATCTCACTTCATATCTATGCTTGCTCACACATTTAGCCTCTCGACATTCACAATTCCCATACAAAGCTTAATCTGTATTTTACAAATAAAAAATATGAATATTAGAAAAACTATATATAATTTATATTCAAAACTTAGAAAAAATATATAAACAACAATCGATTGTAAACTATCAATATATAAGTTATACATACAATTAGAACTTATATAAACAAAACTTTAAAATAATTTATAAGATAACTTATATAGACAAAAATTTAAAATAATTTATAAGATATACAATTCTTCTAATTATATGTATGACCTTTACCCAAGAAAGTTGTCCTTATAAGGATATCCACTAGAAATACTTTTGTTGATTACAAGTAAAGATGGGAAGGCCACTCGAATTCTGTAATCCACTATGTTTTCTTCTATAGTCGATTGAGATGCACTTTGGCTTTGAAGAAGGCGGTGCTATTTGACCCATACAAATGATTGGACAGTTGGTCTCCCAATCTTACCTTCTGCAATTGGATTGGCATCACCTGCTCTTCTCTCCAACAAAGTGATTTCCTTAAATTTCATGTTTATTTTTAGAAGCTGCGTTGCCAGCACTTAGCCTTTGCTGTAAATGAGATTATGTATAACTTAAAGAAAAACAATTTTTTTTCTTAATTGGAGAGGTATTATACGTAAATTATATATTTAAAAAATCATTATTAATATGTTTAATTATAGTAGTTGATATTTATTTTTTTTCTATTTAATTAAACTTTCTAATTTAATTTTTTTTATCATTTAAATTTTGGTAATTTTCGATAAAATAAAAAATTAATTATTTTTTCATATTTTATTTATTAATATTCTTTTGGAAGAAATTATGCTAATAAGACAAATTGAAAGAAGTCATGAAAATAATTAAAAAAGTGTCGATACATGATGCAAATTTTGAGAATTTGTGACCAAAGACAATTTTCTTTTGATTGAAATCATATAAGAGCTCAATAAAATCTAGCAAGACTACCAATATAGCTCCCAACTTTGTAAAATCATTCAATATCTTAGAAAAGATGAACCCATGGGAATACAAATTTATTTTACCACCTAGTTTGGACAAGATCCATAATGTATTTCATTTGGACTTTAGAGAAACATATAGTAGATTTGACTAGTGTACTTAACTAGGATTCCTTGCAAGCGTACAATTTGGGAATTATAGTCATGGAATTATTAAATGTAAATGTGCATTGATGATTGTAGACCCACAACCCTATCCTATACTAATGTATGGTCTAATAAGTTCACATCTCAAGAGATTGAACATTTGAGAAGATTGTGTAGAAATAAGAAAAACCATTGCAATGAAAACTCAAACATAAGTGAACATTTTTATATATCGATTAAATTAGAATGTGCCTAACCATTTATTGGACAAGGAGTGTATTTAGTAGAAATTTAAAATCAATAAACAAAAAGGAACACATAGCATTATAATTAATTTGAGAAACCTTTTCAAGAAAAAAAATTAACCACTAAAGGGATTTTTGAGCTTGTATTAATCAAATAACTATTATCACATAATGAAAATCCACTCAACATATTCACATATCATTATTTCACATGCAAGATAAAATAAAATCTTATTGTACCTCTAATTTATAGTGCAAAGAGGAGGAAGTCCACAAACGGTTTTCCAAAATGAAAAATAAATGACCTCATAATGCACTTACTTGAGAAATCAAAATTGATATCCATTCATGCATGAATCTTTGACCTCATTACTCTAGTACCTTTGGTGTCACCATCAATCAGGCATTCTAGGCCACATTGGTGAAGATGACAATCTATAATATCTTAGAAACTGATGTATAATATCATCCAAGGACAAAGATTCCTCCTCTAGAGCTAAAGAGACGTCCTCCAAATTTTGCTTAAAAGTATGTAGACTCATGTCAAACTATGAGGAATGATCATGTAGAGAATGAACAAGAGGGTTTGAATGCTCGCTCATGAAAAAGGAAGAAGGATCATGTTTGAAAGGAAGTTGGGTAAGCGAAAATATCTTCCTAAACAGATCCAAGAATGGAGAGGGTTGCAAATATTCTAAACCCTTGTTCAATTATAAAAGCAATTATGTGCACGAATTAATCTCAATTTTGAGGCTTTCCTACTTATAAGTATAATTTTTTAGGGGTGAAGTTTGACATTAATTTTTAGATAGAGATCTTCTAGCTCCTACACTTTCTTACTTTTTTGAATTTTTTAATAAATAAATGAAAGTCATGTCATTAGTTTTTTATTAACCACAATAAAGTTTTAGTTTATTTAGTTGTTTAATGTTTAATTATTTGTATAGTTTAATAATAAATCTATCCAATATCTAAATATCTTTCTATCTAATAGTTAATTTATTATAGGATCATAATAATATTAAGATATTATCTATAGGATAATAAGAGTGGAGTAGTGAAGCAAATTGGTAAATAAGAGTATAATAGAGAGAATTCGTAAGATATAAATCAAATTAGATTTTTATTTATTTTAAAGAGACAAGTAGTAAGAATGGAATTCACAATTTTATTAATTGTCAAACCATTACCTCTTTCTTGCAATTTAATTAAGTTATAATGATCTCATAATTACAATTAGAATAATTATCATTGTAATTATAAAATGATCAAGTAAACATCTATAGGGGAAGAGCACCAATAGATAACATAGTTCCAATAACCGTCACCTTATTGTCATGTTGACCCCCCAATAGCCGTCATAGTGAAAACACCATTAATAAATTTGTTTTGTATCAATAGCCGATCATTTTTTGTAATTAATTGGCCCATTTATGCACAACTATTGGAACATTAGTCCCATTTGTGTACCACTATTGGAACATTTGTGCACCACTATTGGGACATTTGTCAACAAGTACTAGCGATTTTGAGTTGACGGTTACTAGAACATCTTTAGTTAGGTATCACGCGACACTTTGAAATGTGTAGTTTTTGACTTTTGTGTGCATAACTGATTCCACAGCGTGCATCGTTACTACCCAAAAGCCAGATCAATAGCTATAAGCAATTAAGTCGCATACGAAGACAACTAAAAAAAAAAAATCAAAATCCGATGTATCGTTTAGGATCTGTGGGTGCGCGAAGTTAGCTATAACGGCTAATGGTGCTCTTCCCCTATATGTTATAAGTTTTCCATTATATTATTATTAATTTTTTCTAGGTTAATGGTATAACATATTCTTATGACATGTCAAGGTTGAAAACAAAATTTTGAAATGAGAGGGGTGGACGCAAAGGCAGGAGCAAGGGTTTCTGGAGAGACAAAAGGTGGGGACGATGAAGCAGACGAACATGATGTGTTTGTGGCTGCTCTCCTCTATCTGCAATCTATTTGGGGCGTTTGGTGGCGGGGTGAGAAAGTTTGGAGGTGTTTGTGGCAGCCTGATGGTAAGATTGGGAGCTCTCTTCCTGCTCAGTGTGCTGGTGTGCTTAGTCCCTTGGCTCGTGCTAGGGAGCTTCCTTTTGTTGAGCTCTGTTACGAGGAGTTCAAAGGCCCTTTTACTCTGGATATTTCTGCTTCGATTTTTTTCAGTGGTGGTTGCCTCTGTCCCTGTAGTTCCTTTGCTGCGTTGTGCCAGTCCTCTTGGGGTGTTTGGGCTTCTTTGTCTCGGGTTGCAGGGGTTGGTGTTGGGTTTGTTGCTGTCGTGGTGGATATTTCTGCGATAGATGCGTTGAGTGGGAGCGGCGAAGGTTGCGCTGGGGGTAGGGTTTCCTACGGGGGAGATGGAGCTTCGGTGGTGGATGTGGTTGGGGTTGGAGTTTTGCAGACGGAGGTGAGAATGGTTTGCCCCTCCTTGTGCTCTACAGTGACCCTTGGTTATGGTGTTTCTGCGACATATGTTTTGTGTTAGGAGGTGGGCGTGGCTCTGCTTCGTGTGGACGGGGGTGCATTTCTAGACTCTGCTAGGAGTGGAGGGGTTGTCTTAGTTGCCTCTTTGGTTCACGTTTGGGGTTTTTGCTTTCCACCTTTCCTCTTCATTCTCTCTTGGTGTGGAGGGGGGTTTAGGGATCTGGGTGGGGCATCTAGTGTCTGGTTCTTCTCTGGGTTCGGTGTGCAAAGGGGTGTGTTGGGGGTGTTGTTCTTTGTCAAGGTTCGGTGGTTTTGCTAAATGATCTTGTCCTTTCTTTAGATGGGTATTTCCTTTTTGAGGTCTTTGTCCAAATTGGGTCATGGTTGTCTCTGGGAATGATGGATAACTATTTTCTACACGACTTTGTGATCATTTGGGTGTTTGTTTGCTTTCTCGTTCTCTCTCTGTTTTCTCTCTCATGGGTTGTTTGCAAAGGTTTTTATTGAGGTGATCCCAACTCCTATTGAGGTGGAGTTGTGTCTCTCTTTTCTTGCCGTGAGAAGACGCAGGGAGATTTTTCAGATGGCTTCTCTCCTTCGATGATCTATTTGGTCTCTTTTTTTCATGGTTATGGGATCCATGCTAAAACCCAGAGCTTTAGGTTTGGGGAGCTTGCTAAAGCCTCGTGGGGTGGATTTCTTCGGTTTTGAGTTATTTATGATAGCCCCTTTTTTCTTGTTTCAACAGAAGGTTAACGAAGCCTTTTTTTATATTAAGGGAAAACATGTTTTGAAGGGACTTGAAACCCAAACCTTAAGATAAACCTGAAAGTCCATTCAATGAAACATAACACAAGAGAGACACGGTGAAACCAGACAAAAGATGGGGGACGACACAAGAAGGACCCCCAACAAGAACCAACTAGTTGCAACAAATACCAGTAAGCAGCCCCAACCCAACCAGGATTGATCAAGTATTTTATCTACACTTGTGAGATCGAAGGGTCATATCAAAAGAGGCCTGGGATGATTTATATTTCTTACTTTTAACGGTAATCCATCCCTCTTCAACCCTAGCAACAGTCTTTTGCAAAGAAGACGAATCCAAAATAGAGGACCCCCCACCACCAGGAGGAACAAAGGCAGCATCCGAAGAGGCAGGGACAACAAAAATTAGAAAATCAGAAGGATCAGACAAAGATCCAGCAACAATATGGGAAGTGGGAAGGTCATCCTCCAAAGAAGACTCATCAAGCGGGGTAGGAGACAACAAACCATTTTCAGTAGAAGAGAAAACATCCTGAATTCCAACAATTTTAATCACCGAGCCATCTTTAGTGGCATCCGAAGAAATATTCTTCTCCATAAAAGAATTCGAACCGGCCTTCGAAATCCAAGCATCCACTGATTCATTAGAAGAGTCCAAAGATTTCTTAATAGAATAATGCTGGTTAGAGGCCCTTGACCACCATGAAGCCGCAAGATTTTTTTTCTCAAGCCCGCAATTCCCAGCCGCATGGCCGTTTTGAAGCATTTACGACACTTGAATGAAATACCTTCATAATCCAAAGTATGGACCCAACTGCCAAAAGAGGAGTTGATGGCAATCTCAACTAGAAGTCCCTTCGACACATCTAGCTCCACCAGAATTCGAGTGAAAGTAGTGTGGTAAAGCTCAAATGATTCGTTATCCACCATGATGAAACTCCCAATAGCATCACCAATTTCCTTAAAGAGAGAATCAACCCACAAATAGATAGGAAGATAAGGAAGTCGAACCCAAACCGGGATTTTGTTGAACTTCTCAAAAAAAGGGGGTTAAAATCGGAGTGCCAGGGTTTGGCCAAAAGTGGCATTTTATCTTTCTCGTAGAAAAAGCTTTCACACAGATTTTTTTTCTATCCTTAGCATCTTCAAATTTAGCCATAAACAAACCTTTAGCCATAGGGTATATATGAACAGTACCAAAAATTAGTGGTTCCTAGTGAAGAGAGATCCATTTATGCAGCTCCAAGACGCTGGGCCAAGAACCCTTGAATCTGCAAATAACACCATGCTCCGTAAAAACCTTCATACTATTCTCTATTTCCCTATCTGAATCCTTGTTCACATTAACCGAGGCTGCACAGGAGACGGGGATAAACTCCCTTCCCCCCCCCCTCTGCGAAAATTTGACGTCTCCCGAGCAAAGCCGATGCGAGGGGTATTTGCTACCACCGTTGCCCAGGAGGGACCAACAGCCACAACAACAGCTTGTGTCACGGATTCGACAGGGAGAACGGTAGTAGGGGATCGAGCAGGATCAACAGGCGGGATAGCGACAAGAGGCATTTTTTATATAACGTTAAGGGGGCCTGTTTAAAACCCTTATTTTTCATGGTTTCAGGATCTGATCTTTTTTGCACATGTTTGGTTTCTCCTGGTTCCCTTTTTTATGGGGGCTTTTTTATCCTTATCTCTCATGGCTCCATGGCTTGGTTTTTTATGCTCTTTTATCTACATCTTGGGGTTTCTCTGGTTATTCCTATTGAGGTGGACTTGTCTTCTATGGAGCTGGAGATGGAGGTGGCTAGAGGAGACCTATCTCCTATAGAGGTGGAGTCGAATGCTCCTAGATATGCTTGGAGGCCTATTTCTACTGTCGAAGGTGTTGGGTGATTTGTTAAGACCCTGTCAAGTTGTGGGAGCCTCTTTAAACCCACTCTCAAGGTTGAGGGTGCCTGGAAAATCCATTGGTATTTTTCTTTTTATCACAGATAAGTTGGATGCTGGTAGTTTTCAAGGGTCCAGTTTGGCCAGTTTGTGTTTTTTGTTAGGCTCAAGTCTTGTTGCTGGTGAGCTGGAGACTCTGTTACAGGTTAAGGGAGCCTAGGAAAACCCTGATATTTGGTTGGGGGTGCCAGATAAACTCTCATTTTTTGTTTCTTAGACCTATAAGGTGGCTTAGATCTGGTGTTGTTGCTAGCCTGGTTTGTATTGTCTTTATTTTGTGTTTGGCTTGCGGTAGTTTCGTTTTCGCTGCTCTGTGTCTTGCATCCTCTGGTGCCACAAGAGTTGTTATGTTTATTCCTTCTTGTTGGACTGTGGCTTTGCATCTGTTTGTAGCGTCCCTTTGTTGGTTTCGGATCCGTGAAAAATTTGAGGGTTTCATGTCCCTTCAAAACCTGTTGTAGAGGGTTTCTGGTCCCCTCAAAACCTATTTTCCTAATAAAAACATATTCTTATTGACATAAAAAATTGTATACTCTATAATTTTGGCACTACGAATTGTATATGTTTTAATGTTCATTCCCATAATATATTTTAAGACTCATCTTAACCCATTCTGTAGCCTATATCCTAATCCTAATATTAAAATTTATGTTATTTAGTATTGCTTTGTATGATCTTTCTCTAATGGTTTTTATGTTCATTTTTAACTTAAGCCATTTTAGAAGTTATTAACTTTAAGATTTATCTTTTTAGAACAAAAATATTGCAAATGTTCCTATACTCACAATTTTTTCTTATGTCTATATTGTAGTATAGACACTCATTAGTGGTAAAATATAATGTCATTTGGAACTTTCTTTTGTTGTAACTATCATTTGTCCAAGCTAGGTGAGTTTTTATCAATATTTTGCTAATTCCTTTTCCATAGAATGGTTCTTTGTATGATCGATATTTTTCAATGGAGGATTTTATATCATCTATAAGATCTTTTTTTCTATTTCATATAAGACTACAAGTTTTAGGTTGAAGTCTCTTTAATTGAGAGCCAAAGACTTAGGGATATCCATTCCACCAAAGTCACTTGGGGCATGACCCTAGCCTCATCCTTTATGGTGTTTGGGCCTTGCACTCAACAAGACTCCATTGGTGGGCTCATTGAGAACCATTCAACTTCACTAATAAATCAAGGGTCCATTGACATGATTGAGATTTTTGAGATAAACTTTTTCTTAGAGATAAATTCATAGAATTTATTAGTTTTGTGATTGATCTTTGTAAGAGTTAGTATGGAATGCTTTATACTATTAAAAACTTCTTTTAATAATACTTAATGTAGTTCCAAAAAATAGGTTATTTAATATAATGATAAATTAATTAACCCTACTTCATATTAAATAATTATTTAAACATAGCAACAACATTTATGTAACAATATATTATAGGAAATCTTTTATAAACATTTATGTGCAAAAACAATTAGATCATGGAAATTCAATAGTATTAATATGTAGTAATAAATAAACACAGGCCTTGCCAGGACACTCCCAGGTGTACATTGTATCCCGTGTTGGACACACACTATATGCCCCTTCTCCAATGCCCAATGCCCAACTACAGACCTTGACTATCCCCTTCCTTGTGCTCTTCTTTATTATTCCTTCTATTCTATTGTTCTTTGTGTATTATCTACATACCTTCCCGTTTTCCAATTCCCACATAAATGAATTATATAAACCTTAAGGATTGATTATTGAAGCCATCACACCCTTTCATAGAGGTTTTAATTATCAATTGATAAATATTTTGTTTTAAAATACTTTTGATTAATTTATTTTTCCGTTTGGGAAAAAGTCTCATAACATTCCCCCCTTGTAATTTAGCCATTGTCCTTTTCCGTTACAGATTGGACTCTTGGCTTTCAGATGTGTTCTTATTCCTTATTCTAGATTTTCAGTTCTTTTGGATCTGTGATGGTGAGAAAAGCAAGACTGCTTGACTAGGACCTAATCCCACTTTTGCCAATACATTGGGAATACGAAAGAGCCTAGGGAGATAGCCCACTTTGGCTACTTCTTGTGAGAAAGAGAGAGCCAAGGATTATCTCTTAGGGTTTTTATCACTCTCGTTGCAAATGATGAGAAAAACTAGAGTTTGAATGATCAACTAGATTAGGAGATAAAGAATGAAGCATAAATGAACTTAGAATTGAACAAACTTGCAGATCTGAAACTGAGATACTGAAAGAATGAAAGGGGGAGGATTCTGGATGTGTATTTGATGCTGCAAATTGAACAAAACTGACCTGGACCAGGGTGCCATGCCACTCTCTTGTTTCTGCAGACAGGAGGCTGCAACTGAAACACTGCAAACTGGAGGTCCTGAGTCTGCAACCTACCAAAAATCACTGCAAAGTGGAGAAACCAGGGCGTCACGCCCCTGTCCTTGACATATTTTTGCGCTTCTGAGACTTCTGGGTGGTTCTGATGCCTTTTTCAGATCTGAAACTGCCTCCAGATGCTTGTTTCTGCACTTGCAATTGAAAAGGGAAGGTTTGGGTGGGTATATAGGGTTTTGCCTTAGTCAAACCCCTGTGTTGGTGATTTCCACCTCCACAAATAGCCTATAATGTACTGAAAATGTGTGTGCTAGAACCTTGTGTGTATGCCATATCCTAAAATGAAAGAAACTAGAGCTACCCTACGCATGAGAGTAAACCCTAAATGTAAATGTGAATGTAAATAACAATGTTTCAAACCAAATATGTTAAATGATCTAAAGCATGAATGTAAATATGCAAATTGATGTAAAGAAGCTCATACAAAGACATAAAAATAACATGAAATCATACCAATCCCCAAGGGAGAGATATTGCCACTAGATCTCCTATTATTCTTCAATGTCTTCAAGGCTCCTAATTGATGATGAATGCTTGACCAATGCTTGATGAATGTCTACATAGAAGGCTCCTTGTGATCCAAAAAACCTACTCTTAGATTCTTAGATCCAATCCCATAGATAGTTCTTAGTTGCCTTCAAATGAAGAAAGAGAGCTCTTATGTATGAAACCCTAGATCTTAATTTTGACTTAATTATGCCTTTAGGCCGACCTAGGAATTGAATTTCTTGCCAATCTTTTGGGGTTAAGCATTATAATATCATAGCATTGTGCTCCCAAAATTTGAAGTAGAAGGACATGAGTGTGAAGGAGTATACTGAAGAATTCTACAAGGTGATGATCAGATCTGGACATTGAGAGATGGATAGGGAAAAGGTGGCTAGATACATAAATGGACTCTAATTTAACATTCAGGATGAGATGAGTATGCTAAGGATTTCTACAATTGAGAAGGCATATCAATATGCACTGAAGGCAGAAGATAAAGTGGAGAGAAGATAATAGAATAACCCTAAGGGAAGAGAGAGAGACATGCAACAAATAAAGGGCAGATGAGTGGCAGTATGGAGAAGCGGACTGTTGAAGAATCAAAATCTAAATGGAGTAAAGAACCAGAACAGAAGACACAAATAAAAGGAGCAGGGAGTTCATGGGTACATGTTTCAAGTGTTGGGAAACTGGACATAGATCTTTTGAGTGTCCTCGGGATTACAAAGGAAAGGCAAGGAGTTTCTTAGCATGTGAAGACTAGGAAACCGAAGTCGCACATGTGGGTATGATAGTGCCGGAGCAGGGAGAATCCCTTATGTTTAGAAGAGTCTTGATGGAGAAAAGCAGCGAGGATACTAGACTGTTTGCAAATCAAGAGGTAAGTGTTGTAAGGTTATTGTGGACATTGGAAGTATTGATAATTTGGTATCAGAAGAGATGATGAAGAAACTTGGTTTGAAGAGGCTTAAGCATCCTTGTCCTTACAAGGTGGGTTGGTTGAAAGATGATCATGTGGTAGAGATGAAAGAGCAATGTTGGGTGAACTTTAGTATTGGTCCTTTTAGAGATGAAGTCTTGTGTGATATCTTGCTATGAGTGCTTGTCATGTGTTTGCTGGGTAGACTTTGACAATATGATAGAGGAGCTATCTATGATTGTAGGAAGAACCTGGTCACTATTGATAAGGATGGGCAAAAGTTTACTTTGACACCTTTGAAAGAGAAAGAGGTGAGGAACTTGAGTTTCATGAAGAATTGCAGTTTTGAGGAAAAAGTTGCAAAGGTAATATCGGATGTTGGCATGGATCTAAAGAAAGATCTAGCTGATAACAAGGTGGTACAGGATGACAACAAGGCTAGAATTATGGTGGTAGGTAGGATGGATTCCGGTGGAAAGAACATATCGGATTTGCAGAAGAAAGGTGGTGCAGGAGCACCTAATCAACAAGCTATTCATGACCCTAAGGATGAAGACTAGGATCATTAGGGTGTCTTAGTGTGTCTTGTGTTTCATGTATGCAATAAACCCCACCATGTAAGCCCATGTCACCAATTAGGCAATTTGAGAAGCCAACTGGGACAATGTGGTCAATAGGGGTAGTAGATGGTTTAGATTTGTGTTTGACAGGTTTTAGACATGTTTAATGAGTGTTTGGTTGATCCATGTATGTGGATTCCAACCTTAGACATTATGACAACTTTTTGTGCAAAATTGCAAAAATACAACTTTTGAGTGCAAAAGTGCAACTTTTTGAAAATCGAATGGGAGAAGCCATTCAACGGCTCCAACCTACTCCAAATTCAATGGGCAATAGTTGTAGAGTTTTATAAGCCTTGTGGACATGATTCCCAAGGGGTTGTTGTTGTAATTGGAGTTTGTGAAGCAATAAAACACAAAATACTACAGTTTTCCCAGAAATTCCAAGTTTGCAGGAGTTGCACGTGCCTATACAGATTGATTTGAATCCCACCATCCATGGAGTAGGTAGAGAGACAAAATATATTTCTTTTGGTGGTGGTTTGAGGTCCTAATTGTATCGGAGTAGAGAGAACCCTCCATTCTTCTGAGTGCAACCTAGAATTTGAGGGTTTGGAGAGGGTTTTAGACAAATATGGCCTTATCTTGCATTCTAGTCCATTAGAAGACTCTTCCTTTGGAGGGATGTAAGATAAGCCTCTTTAATTTAGTTTTTTTATGGTTTTTTGTAGGGGAAACTAGGTGGTGTGGATAAAGGAGCAAAAATAGGTAGGCATCTCTATGTGACTACCTAGGACAAGATTTAGGACAGTCATCATAAGTTGTCATAGCGGTGGATTCTAGGTGTGCAACCATGGAATTAGAAGTTACTCACCATCCCCCACATTCCCATAGAGTTGGTTTTCCTATTTGGATTCATTGATTGGTAGTTGTTTTGGAAAATAGGGCTAATTACCCCTATTAGGTCTCTTAGCCCCTAAAGAGATCAAACCTTGTAATTGCAAACCTGGTCAAACAATTCTAGGGATCAGTACAACCTCCAAAAGGGTGTTTTAAATGGTAATTTGTTTGTGTGGGTGTGTGGAACATTTTTGAGTTAAGGTCCATTCTATCGCCAAATAGGGCTACAAGCCTAGGGGGTAGGTTTCCAAAAGAGGTATAAGGAAATGGAGCCTAATCTCAAAACTAATGCTTGGACCAATTTCTAATAGCCATATATGAATCAAATCCTAAGCCCTTATGAGGAGGGTTTCCTAAGATGTTGTAAGATAGATATTGAGGCAATTACCCATCTTGAGTAGGCCCAAGCCTAGTGAATGTGTGTGTAGTTTCATCCAAGGTGTGGAGTACTTCCTTGTAGGACCCTTGTGATCATTTGAGGGGTCAGTAGTCTAACCTTGTTTGGGCTTGTCCATAGGTGTGTGGGTAGGGCTCTGCATCAAGTGGTATCGGAGCATAGGAGTGTTCTTTGGATAGAAGGAGAAGACAAGATGTCGAAAGAAGAGGGATCCCAAGAGGCATCTTCAAGAATGACCAATGTTGAGTTGAATGTCCTGGTGAAGAAGCAAATGGTAGAGAGAAGAGTAGTCAAGGTTGAGAATCAGGTCTTGAGAAATGAGATGGACCGGTTGAAGGATAGAGTGGAGAGGGGAGATAGAGACTCAGGAGAAGAAGGTGATGAAGAGAAGATCCCTATGCAGGAAGAGCTAGAGGTCCCTATAGACTAGAGACCCCTGATGAGTGTCCTCAAGTCCATGGAGAGAAGAACAATGGATGTGAAGATGGATCTGTCAGTATTTGCAAGTAAGATGGAGCCTGGCACAGTGATGGAGTGGATAGACTCCTTGGACAAATTTTTTGAAAGTGAAGACATACCAGAGCACCAGAGGGTGAAGATGGCCCAATCCAAAATGAAAGGGGTTGCACTAACTTGGTGGAATTTTATCCAGGATGAGAGGGTGAAAGAGGGAAAGAGAAGAGTGGCTACATGGAAGAAGATGATGGCGTTGGTGAAAAAGGCCTATGTACCAATGGACTACAATATTCAATTGCATAGGAGGAGACATAATTTGAAACAAAAGGAGATGGACGTGAGTTCCTATACCGAGGAGTTCATGAAGTTGTGTGTGAGGACAAAGGTGAAAGAGAGTGAAGATGAGAAGGTGGCAAGGCATCTCAATGGGTTGAGATTTACAATCCAAGAATATTTGAATCTCCACACCCCAGAGATAGTCCAAAAGTGCTTTCAATTGGCACTCAAGGTGGAGGAGAAGTTGAAGGGAAGGAAGGAACAAAATGGCAGAGGTAAAGGGAGACATCAAAGAGGAGGAAGAGGCCCTTCCAGAGGTAGAGGAAATGGTTTTGGATACCAGGGCGACTCTAACCAAGAAGGCAATAGAGGAGAGAGAAGTTACAACCAAGGAGGGGGCTACAATCCAAGAGGGAGCTTTAGGGGTAGAAGACAACCCTCTAGAGGAAAATCCCAAGGCAAAGGACCTCCTAGGTGTTACGACTGCAACCAAGAAGGGCACATGGACAATAGGTATCCGGAGAAGGCTAATAGATCCATGGGAGAAAGGAGAAGCAATTTGGTGCAGGAATCTGATTGTCAAAGTGTGGCAAGTACAAACACTTATCAAAGTGTTAATGCTCCTGATAGCTATGGCTATACTGAAAGAGGAGAGGCTCTGATGATGAGGAGAGTAGTAACCACAATGAAGGTACCTGACAAGGAGCCTACACAAAGGAAATCTCTTTTCAAAACCACTTGCAAGGCAGGAGGAAAGGTATGCAAGGTCTTGATAGACTCCGGATCCATTGAAAATTTTATATCACTTGAAATGGTATAGAACTTAAACTTAGAAAGATGCCACATCCTTACCCCCTACAAGGTTTCATGGCTCACCCAAGGTCAGAAAGCAGTGGTAGAAGAGCAGGCTTGGGTGGAGTTTCAGATTGGATCTTACAAGGATAGATTGCTATTGACATAGCCAAAATGGATGCATGCCATCTCTTGTTTAGGAGACCATGGCAGTATGACTTGAAAGCTCATCATGATGGGTTGAGAAACACCTACTCAATCACCAAGGATGGGAAAGTGATAGAACTCTTACCTCTGATAGAGGAAGAGATGGAAACAAAGGGAAAGAATGCAAAGGTGCTGATGGTAGAAGGTAAATAGTTCGTGAAGGAGATTGTAGAGAAAGGTGCAGTTTTCTATGCCCTCATGCCTAGCCCCAAGGTGACAAGGAAGAAGCAACTTGGAGAAGAGAAAGGAGGACAAAAGAACATAGACCTTGCAGTCAGACAATTGCTTGATAAACATCAAGACATCATCTCAGATGGAATGCCAAGATCCCTACCACCGGTGAGAGACATTAGTCATTGCATAGATCTGATCCCTAGATCTACTCTCCCAAACAAAGCAACCTATAAACTCACTCCAAACCAGAATGCAAAAATGGTAAGGCAGATTGAAGAATTGCTTGAATCAGGACTAATTGGCAAGAGCTTAAGCCCATGTGCAGTACCTATTGTCCTTGCACCTAAGAAAGAAGGCACTTGGAGGATTTGTACAGACTCAAGAGCCATCAACAAGATAACCATAAGGCATAGGTTCCCAGTCCCTAGAATAGAGTATTTACTTAATTTCTTAGGGAGTGCCAAGTATTTCACCAAAATGGATCTAAAAAGTGGATACCATCAGATTAGAATAAGGTCAGGGGATGAATGGAAAACAACTTTTAAAACCAATGAGCGGTTGTATGAGTGGAAAGTTATGCCATTTCAGTTGTCCGATGCCCCTAGTACCTTTATGAGGTTGATGAATGAAGTCTTGGTGGAGTTCATAGGAAAATTTGTCACAATATACCTAGATGATATCTTGATCTTCAATCACACAAGGGAAGAACACCTCAAACACATAGGTATGGTTCTCAAGAGGTTACATGAAGAGCAACTAATGATCAATTTGGATAAGTGTTTGTTCATGCAGGAGGAGATCATATACTTGGGTTTTGTAATCTCACAAGGTGAGTTGAAAATGGACCAAGAGAAGGTGAGTGCTATACCATCTTGGCCAACACCTAAGACTATGAATGATGTCTGAAGCTTCCATGGTTTAGCAACTTTTTATAGGAAGCTCATAAGAGGATTTAGTCATGTTTGTGCACCCATTGCTTGACACCATAAAGGGAGGACAAAAGTGCAGGTTCAGTTGGACTAAAGAGGCAGATGACTTATTTGAAACATTGAAGAAGAAGGTTGCAGAACAACCAGTCTTTTCCTTACTAGACTTCAACAAGATATTTCAGGCGGAATGTGATGCAAGCCACATGGCTATTGGGGCAGTGCTCAATTAAGAAGGAAGGCCAATTGCTTTTTCAGTGAAAAGCTAAATGATGCCAAGAAAAGATACTCATCTTATGACTTGGAGATGTATGCTCTAGTACAGTCTTTGAAGAAGTGGAGGCACTATTTATTGCCTAAGGAGTTCATAGTTTTTAGTGATAATCAGGAACCTAGTTTCATAAATAGCTAAGAGAAGCTAAACCACCGACACATGAAGTGGGTAGAGACCCTGCAAGCCTTCACATTCACCCTCAAACACAAAAAGGGAGTCAAGAACAAAGTTGTAGATGCTATGAGCAGGAGGGTCTTAACTGTTAACCAAATCAAGATGGAGAGTGTTGGTATTGATTCCTTGAAGAGTATGTATGATGCTGATGAAGACTTTGGAGAGATATACAAGGTATGTGAAACCTTTGGTGAGAGATACCATATTGAGTTTTCTGAATTTCTGATACAAGATGGATTGTTGTTCAAAGGAGTGCAATTGTGTATTACTAAGTGTTCCATGAGGTTAAATATTATTAGGGAGAAGCATTGTGGAGCCATGGTAGGTCATTTTGGCCTTGACAAGACCCTAGACCTTGTGAAGAGACATTATTTCTGGACTAAATTGCAGGCAGATGTAAGAAAGTTTGTGGAGACATGTGTAATATGTCAGAAAGCCAAGGGGAAGTCCACAAATACAGGTTTGTATTAGCCTTTACCCATTCCTTCTAGGCCATGGGAGAGCATAAGTATGGACTTTGTATTGGGTCCGCCTAGGACAAGGAGGGGATTTGACAGTGTCTTTGTAGTGGTGGACATGTTTAGTAAAATGGCTCATTTCTTGCCATGTAAGACTTCTTATGATGCATCATATGTTGCAGACCTATTCTTCAAAGAGATAGTCTGGATACATGGATTGCCCCTAAACATTGTTTTAGACAGAGATGTGAAGTTCATAGGTCACTTTTGGAGGACCCTTTGGAAGAAGTTGGGGACTAACCTAGCTTTCTCATCAGCCTACCATCCTCAAACAGATGGGCAAACTGAAGTTGTCAATAGGTCATTGGGAAACCTATTAAGGTGTTTGACAAGGTAACATGGAGAAAAATGGGACAATATACTATTACAGGAAGAGCTCTCTTAGAATGATACCATCAATAGAAGCACAGGGAAGTCTCCTTTCCAGATTGTATATGGCATCCACCCAAGGGGAGTGTTGGAGTTAAGGGGTTTACCCAAAGAAGAGCCCATTAGTGCAGATGATGAATCTTTTGCATCAACCATCAAAGAGGTGCATGACCAAGTCAAGTCTCATCTCCAATAGTCTGCAGTGAAGTATAAGGATCATGTTGATAAGAAGAAGATAGATGTACAATTTAGTGTTGGGGATATGGTATGGGTACATTTGAAGAAGGAGAGACTCCCAAAAGGAAAATATACCAAGCTCATGCAAAGGAAGATTGGACCATGTCAGATATTGAAGAAGTGTGGAAAAAATGCCTATGAGTTCCAACTTCCTCCTGATCTTGGATTATCACCTATTTTTAATGTGTGTGATCTTACACTTTTCAAAGGTAATGACAATGAAGGGGAGGAACCAATGCAGGTTGCAGCAAACAATGAAATTCCAAGGCATGAATCATCTAAGTTGAGCAAAGTGTTAGACACTAAGGTCACAAAGAAGACAAGTAACAAGGAGTACATTGAGTACTTGGTGGCTTGGCAGGACAAACCAGACTCTGAGGCAGTTTGGATGACAAGTGAGCAAATATCCAATCATGGTGCAGATTTACAAACTTTGACCTCAAGTGGGCTTGAGATCTCTTCTCTTGGGGAGTATAGTGCAGGAGAACCTCATCAAAAATCTATTCATGACCCTAAGGATGAAGACTAGGATCATTAGGGTGTCTTAGTGTGTCATGTGTTTCATGTATGTAATAAACCCCACCATGTAAGCCCATGTCACCAATTAGGCAATTTGAGAAGCCAATTGGGACAATATGGTCAATAGGGGTAGTAGATGATTTAGATTTGTGTTTGATAGGTTTTAGACATGTTTCATGAGTGTTTGGTTGATCCATGTATGTGGATTCCAACCTTAGCCATTATGACAACTTTTTGTGCAAAATTGCAAAAATGCAACTTTTGAGTGCAAAAGTGCAACTTTTTGAAAATCGGTTGGGAGAAGCCTTTCAACGGATCCAACATACTTAAAATTAAGTGGGAAACTATTGGATATTTGTATAAGCCTTGTGGACATAATTCACAAGGTGGTTGTTGTTGTAATTGGAGTTTGTGAAGCAATAAAACACAAAATACTACAATTTTCCCAGAAATCTTGAGTTTGCAGGAGTTGCACGTGCATGTACGGATTGATTTGAATCCCACCATCCATGGAGTAGGTAGAGAGATGAAACATATTTTTTTTGGTGGTGGTCTAAAGTCCTAATTGTACCGGAGTAGAGATAACCCTCCATTCCTCTGACTGCAACTGTGAATTTGAGGGTTTGGAGAGGGTTTTAGACAAATATGGCCTTATCTTGCATTCTAATCCATTAGAATACTCTTGCTTTGGAGGGATGCAGGATAAACCTCTATGCTTTAGTTTTTTCATGGTTTGTTGCAAGGGAAACTAGGTGGTGTGGAGAAAGGAGCAAAATTAGGTAGGCATCTCTATGTGACTACCTAGGACAAGATTTAGGACAATCATTATAAGTTGTCATAGCGGTGGATTCCAAGCATGAAACCCTAGAATTAGAGGTTACTCACCATCCCCCACATGCCCATAGAGTTGGTTTTCCTATTTTGATTCATTGATTGGTAGTTGCTTTGGAAAATAGGGCTAATTACCCCTATTAGGTCTCTTAGCCCCTAAAGGGATCAGACCTTGTAATTATAGACTTGGTCAAACAATTCTGGGGATCAGTACAACCTCCAAAGGGGTGTTTGAAATGATAATTTTTTTGTGTGGGTGTGTGGAACATTTTTGAGTTAACGTACATTCTATTGCCAAATAGGGCTACAAGCCTAGGGGGTAGGTTTCCAAAGGAGGTATAAGGAAATGGAGCCTAATCTCAAAACCAATGCTTGGACCAATTTCTAATAGACATAAATGAATCAAATCCCAATCCCTTAGGAGCAAGGTGTCCTAGGATGTTGTAGGATAGGTATTGAGGCAATTACTCATCTTGAGTAGGCCCAAGCCTAGTGAATGTGTGTGTAGTTTCATCCAAGGTGTGGAGTCCTTCCTTGCAGAACCCTTGTGATTATTTGAGGGGTCAGTAATCTAACCTTGTTTGGGATTGTCCATAGGTGTGTGGGTAGGGCTCTGCATCAAAAGGGAATAGTGGTAAGAGGCAAAGTGTAGGTGTGAAACAAGAAAAGAGAGGAGAAGAGGATAAGAGATTGGAACATCTAGCTGAAGTTCCAAAAATGGTAGGAGGGAAGAAGTTTGCAGACAAAGAAGAGATTTGGATCAGAAGTGAGCATGGGGTCTATATCTCGAATCCTTTTCGATGTTCATGAGTTGCCTCTCATGGAACATCTTTCTCTACCTGGGGTGTCTGATGCGGGAGCATCCCCGGTCGATGAGCAATCTTACATCGACCAAAAATATTTTCTTTCAGTTTTGTTCTTGTTCTGTGTTGCTTGTGTTTCTTTTGGAATTTTCTGGTAGTTGTTCCTTGTTCGTTGCAGATCAAATTCTTGGCTTCCAGACGTGTTCTTATTCCTTATTCCAGATTTCCAGTTCTTTTCGATCTTTTTCTGGCAAGTTTTCGCTTCCGAATTATCTATTTTTTTGGTTTCCATAACAGTTTTGAGCTTAACAACTAGTTGGAGATTTCTTCTCTTGCGGAGCAATTTCTTGATTTGCGGATCTAATTGGCCCCATGATCGATGTTCTTAGACCCTTGGGCGACCTTCCTTGGTGGTACGCACTTCGTTATTGTCTTTGGTGGAGGATACCTTCACGCTTTTGGGTTCAACCTATTTACATGTTTCATTTTTCCTATCTTGGAGAATGTAATCTTTTGTGGCCGACCTGAATGTGTTCCAGATGCTATATATATTGTTGTATTTGATCCTTTGGTAGACAAGTGAAGATAGATGATAATTTAGATTCATGATTTGTATTTTGAACTCCTTTGGAGGTTTGGATGGATTATTTTCTGGAATGTAAGCTATAATAAGCCCTGTAAGCCTGTATGTTTGCCTGCATGTTGTTGGCTTGATTATAATGAATCTATGATATTGTAGATGTCTAATTGTGCATTTTCTACTTTATGTGTCATTGATTCCATTGTGTTACTCTTGTTGCATGATCCAGATTGTTCTCATTGACGATCCTCCAAGTCATGGCTGCATCAACTAGAAATTGTTGAAATTCCTAGTAAAATTCAAATGACTATTCACCCCCCAAATGAAGAAGATCAAAATATTTTAACCTAATTTCCATTGTGATAGCGACTTCACCTCATACACACTTTGTACCTTGGAGTTCTTGCTTCATCGAGTATTATTTAACTTAACACTTTATAAGACCTAGAGTCAATGTTATGTGAAAATCCTACCATGATAAAATGGATCTTTTAGATCCAAGTTTGATCACTTTATATATCATTTTAAGACTTGTAAAAAAATCGCACATAAATCATAAAACTATGCACCAAGATATCCATATCCCTCGAAAAAATTGGATAACCTATATAACACCAAGCAAAACCAATCAAACAAAATTACAAAGCCACTTATCTAGTAACCCAAGTCCCATTTAAATCACATTCTCATTTGACAGAAACTATTCTAGCACATGGAAAATAAAACGCCTCTCTTGAAGCTTTTACAAAAATTTCAAATGCAGCAGATTTTTTTCTGCAACACATTGCCCTGTTCCACTCAAAATGAGCATTATGATTTCTAACTGCATATATCTGATTACAGTTTTAATAATGAAAGAGACATTAAACATTTATGTGAACGATTGCTGTGAAATCTATATTACAAGATGTGAATATTTTTTCCCGCTAGCTACAGAGTTTCCTTGTACCTCGATCCATTCAGTAACAATGCTCATTTCAAAGCTTTAACTATAGTATCGCAATGGCAATGCCTTCGACTGCCAATTTCAATCTCACAGCTTTGTGTAAAGAGGGTTGGTTGAAGGAGGCGCTACACATTCTGCTTAGTACACACAATCCGCCTGCAAACTCTTCTATATATCTTCAACTGTTACAGAGGTGTATTTCCAAGGATGCGATTACAGAAGGTAAACTTATCCACTCTCTCATCACTCACCGAGTATTCGCATTCGCTCCGTGCACATATTTTCAAAACAACCTTATCAACATGTATGTCAAGTGCGGTAGTTGGATTTATGCACGTAAAGTATTTGACGAAATGACAGAACGAGAGGTTTCCTCGTGGAATGTCATAATTGCAGCCTACAGAAGAAATGCGAATCCTCAGGAAGCATTGTCACTGTTTTACCAAATGCAACGAACAGGGGTACAGCCTGATCAATTCACTTTTGCCACCATAATCCCAGTCTGCGCCAAAACAAGAGCTTTGGAACAGGGTATGGGTATTCATGAAAGCATCGTGGAAAGGGGGTTTTCGTCCGATGTTGTAGTTACCAGTGCCCTGGTAGACATGTACGTAAAATGTGGAAGCATACACAAGGCACATCAACTGTTTGATAAAATGACTGAAAGAGATGTAGTCTCATGGAATGCGATGATTGCAGGATATGCACAAAATAGATTTTATGAAAAGGCCTTGGAAACTTATAAGAAAATGCAATTGGCAGGTGTAAAGTCAGTCTCTTCAACCTTTGCCAGCATCCTTCCAGCCTGTGCTAAAATAGGAGATTTGCAGCAGGGGATCGACATACATAAAAGTATAATCGAAAGTGGGTTTTCCTCGGATGTTGTAGTTGCAAACGCCTTGGTGGACATGTATGCAAAATGTGGAAGTATAGACAAGGCACGTGAACTGTTTGACAAAATACCCCAAAAAAATGTGGTTTCGTGGACTGCAATGATCACAGGATATGCACACAATAATGTTCTAGACGAGGCTTTAAGGCTTTTCAATGAAATGCCTCAAAGAAATGTAGTCTCATGGAATGCAATGATTGCAGGATATGCACAAAATGGGCTCGTCGAAAAGGCTTTGAAAACTTTCAATCAAATGCAATTGGCAGGTATAAAGCCAATGTCCACAACTTTTGCTAGCATCATTCCAGTCTGTGGCAAGATTGGAGCTTTGGAACAGGGCATGTACATCCATCAGAGCATAATCAAAAGTGGATTTTTATCAGATATTGTGGTTGCGAGTGCCCTAGTGGACATGTATGCAAAAGGTAAAAACATACATAAGGCCCGCGATCTGTTTAACAAAATGCCTCAAAAAAATGTGGTCTCTTGGACTGCAATGGTTGCAGCATATGCACAAAATGGTATTCTTGACGAGGCTTCGATTCTTTTTAAAGAAATGCCTGAAAAAAATGTGGTCTCATGGAATGCAATGATTGTCGGATATGCACAAAATGGGTTTGCTGAAAAAGCCTTGGAAATTTTTAAGCAAATGCAATCGATAGGGCTAAAGTTAGACTCCACAACCTATGCCAGCATCCTCCCAGCGTGTGCCAAAACGGGAGCTCTGGAGCAAGGCACAGATATCCATGAAAGCATAATAAAAAATGGATTTTTGCCGAATGTTGTAGTTGCAAGTGCCCTTGTAGACATGTATGCAAAATGTGGAAGCATACACAAGGCACGTGAACTGTTCGACAACATGCCTCAAAGAAATGTGATCTCATGGAATGCTATGATTGCAGGATATGCACAAAATGGCTTTTGCAAAGATGCTCTTAGAGTCTTTGAACTAATGAAGCACTCTGGAACAAACCCTGACCATGTAAGCTTCGCTTCTGTTTTACTGGCATGCAGCTATGTGGGTTTAGTGGATGAGGGCTGTAAGTATTTCAGTGACATGAACAACTCTTATTGCATTATACCTATAATTGATCATTTTGTATGCATGATTGACCTTCTTGGTCGTGCTGGCTATCTTGAGGAAACTCTTAACTTTATTATCAAAATGCCAATTCAACCTGTGGTGGTTGTGTGGACATGTTTGCTTGGTGCCTGTAGACCACATAAGAACATAAGGTTAGGGGTGTTTACGGCAACGATTCTTTTTGAGTTGGATCCTAACAATGCTGCGACTTATGTTCTTCTGTCGAACATCTATGCAGACATGGGCAGGTGGGCTGAAGTTCAAAGAGTAAGAAGATTGATGAATGATAGAGGAATACAAAAGACACCTGGATGTAGTTGGATTGAAGGCCATAAAAAGGTACATGCTTTTTTTGTAGGAGATAGATCACATCCACAGGCACACGATATCTATGCAAAGTTGGAGGAGTTGTCATGGGAGATGAAGGCAGCAGGGTATTTACCAGATTCAACACATGCACTGAATGATGTCGAAGTGGAGGAAAAAGATTTATTCCTCTGCCATCATAGTGAGAAGTTGGCAATTGCATTTGGATTGTTAAATACACCCCCTGGAACAACTATTAGAGTCGTTAAAAACCTTCGAGTATGTATTGACTGTCACACTGCAACCAAGTTTATTTCCAAGATTACTGAAAGACAAATTGTAGTGAGAGATATGAACCGGTTCCATCATTTCAAGCAAGGACAATGTTCTTGTGGAGATTATTGGTGATGGTAAGTGAAGCAAGCTGTGGACATGCATGCACTGTAGAATATGCATCGTGTCAGACCTGCACAGAAATAAGAACAGACCAAGTTTTATTTCCAGTGCGTAAAACATGTATTTTTCTACGTCTCTGAAGATCTAGACTGTGCTGTTGTTTTCATAAATCAGATGTATGCTATGCAATGCACATCTCTGCATATATACACTGATAGTGTGTTTTTGAAAACCCTGTTTTGTGATACCATGGGGGTGCCATGACATTGAACTGTTTACAACAAACCTGCACTTCTGGGCTTGAAATCTGGAGTAGGATATGGAGATTGAGGGAAGACCAAAGAAAACAGGAGAGGAACACTTTACAGAAAGGGAACGATAGCAAATGTGAGAGGAGAGCTTACAATCCATCTAGTGCTTGGAGATGATGGAGATGGAACTTGCAATGCATATAGACCGCCCCATTCAAAAGAATCGACAGGAAATTTAAGCCTCTTTAGTCAATTCTTGTTATTATATATACCAGAATGCGAGTTTGTTAGCCGATAGGCTATATGTAGTGTGAAGTATGAGCCGGCAAATTGTCTCATGCCAGTAAACATTGTTCAGTTGCCAGATAAACGACTTGTGATAGCTGGAAGACATCATATCACGTATCCCTTTGACTATCCGCACATATGGTTTAGTTTGCCTTGAATTTGCACTTGATGCATTCTTTGCACTTGGCAAGTATACTGAAGATCATCGCCCAATATGTGTATTAAATTGTTCCTTCAATCAGATAACTCATAGGAAATATCTGACATGTTTTCAACTACCATAAATTTGCTCTTAATGCAGTCTGGTAAATGCATTTATGCATTACACTGTAGATCATCACCCAGTGTGTCTACAAATAGAATGAATACTATAAAGAAAAATACAAGAGTTGCAGCAAACTACTCGAAGCAGAGCAGTCAAAAGACATTCCAGTGACAGAAAATTTAAGGAATCCATGGCACTCTTTATCTGTTTACTATTTTCTGTTGCAGATATTAGTCTAATTTGTTTCTATTTGGTGAATATGTATCAAATATTTGTAGTTGCAAGAATCCCTGTTGAACCCGGAAGGACCATTATCCTATTCATTATACATGACCTCCATACTTGGAGGCATTGCCTCTGTTTTGCTAGAATACTGGCTTAGGAAATGTTGGAAATAAGCCACACGCAGACTGATGATGGACTGGACATATAGGGCCAGTAGCTCAGTTGGTAGAGTACTTCAGCAGGAAGTGGAAGGTCCCAGCTTTGAGTCCTAGCTGGTCCATGAAAGCTCGACATGGTATCAGAGCTAGGCCGGCTAGGAACCCGAAGCACCTACAATGTGGCTTAAGGGAGGGTGTTGGAAATAAGCCATCACATGGACTGATGATGGGTTAGTCATCAGGGTCAGTAGTTCAGTTGGTAGAGCACTTCGACAGAAAATTAAAGGTCCTAGGCTCGAGTCCTAGCTGTTCTATGAAAGCTCAACAGGGTATCCTCCAGCTTACGGCTCATGTGATCCCCTGATTTCTTTTCCATAGCTGTGATAAGTAATATTTGAGAGAGGCATTGGGGAAGAAGCCTGCAGACTACAGAAGCTGCTAAGTCGCAAGGTAAAGACTGCAAGTTGAAGCAAGATCAAAAGAAAGATTGTAGCTGGCCTGTAATCATATATGAAACAGTCAGATTAAACCACAAACTGAACGCATTCATTAACAAATAACAACAGAATTGTTTTAGAATGGAATAAAACACAAAAAATTGATCTATTTTAGTACATAAAAACCTCACTGAAACTGTGGCAAGTGACTTACCTCAAGATTTGTCAATGTATTATCTTCGGCCTTGTCCCGGCTTGTCATCTTTTGTTTAGTTTTCTATTTTTAATTAGGTTTTCGTTTAGTTTTCTGTTTTGATTAAGTTTTTGTTTAGTTTTCTGTTCTGGCAGTTTTGTAATAACAGTTTTTAACTGTTCCAAACTGATCGCTGCCTCTCTTATTTATGTAGTGTGCTGTGCTACTTTACATTTGAATAATACACAGTTTTGTAGTAACAGTTTCTAACTGTTCCAAACTGATCGCTGCCTCTCTTATTTATGTATTGTGCTGTAATACTTTACATTTGAATAATACACAGTTTCAGTTTCCTGTTTTGCCATTCTATTTTCAATTTTCCATCCTGGCCTTACAGTGGTATCAGAGCAAATGAATTATATAGAAAGCTTCTAATGACATTGGAGCAGTCCATAGAAGCAGTAAGTTGATTCAAGTGAAATTAATTTATTTTTTTGTTACAAAGATTATTATTTTATTTATCTTGCCTTATTTTGAATCTGTAAACTGTGCAAACTGTGTACGTTTTTTTAAATTCATAATGCAATTTGTTGTATCAATAATTTGGGAATCTTTAACCGGAAAAGATACTTGGATAGAATGGGATAGAAAAATAGAAAATACATTTATTTTCAATGATTTATGGTGTAATATTTGTGATGGAGATGTTCAACCTACAACACCAACTGCTGATAAAGAGAAAGAAACTATGCAATATAAAAATTTGAAAGCCTTGGCCTTGATAAGAGCTTCTGTTAATGGAGATGTGTATAGACACATACAAGGGTGCACATTTGCTTGGGAAACCCTTCATAAACTAAAAGATCTATATGATTCTCATTCTGAATTGGAGTTCATTCATTTAAAGCTATTTAATCTTGAGTTGAAGGATGGAGATGTCATGAGTTTGGCTTATGAAATTAGAGGCATAAAACAAGACGTTGATGCTGCTGGTGGGAAAGTTGATATCTATCTCACAGCCTTCGTAAAGGCTTTTCTTCTAACACATACCACTTATTTGGAGTTTTGGAGTCTCTTCAAGCAAGTAACCAATTGAAGACCATCACTTTTGATCAATTGGTTGCAAAGTTAGCAGAATGTGAAAAAGCTTTTGGAAGAAAAATTGATTAAATTGGTGAAAATGTTTGTTTCGCTCACCAAAAAGACAAACCTGCAAATAAGAGCTCTTCAAGAGGTGGTCATAGTGATAGAGGAAAAGGTAGAGGTCAATGGAAAAACAGAGGAAGAGGAGGATTGCATGGCAGAACTATTCCCAATATGACAATCAAAATGATAGGTAACGTTTGTATTGTAAAAGATGTGGTCGAAAAGGTAGTCATGAAGCACATGAATGCAAACTCTCATGGGATAAAATAGAAAATTCTCTTAAACAAAATTATAAAACAAAAACACTTTATGATGATAAAACTTTAGGAGCAACCCAATTTGTTAGTGGAAGTGATAATGATGAATATGTGCTTTTTGTTTCGGATTTTGCCATTATAATTCATTTAATTCTTCATGGTATGATGCTTGGGTTTTAGATACTAGAGCCACATAGCATATGACATTTCGGTATGATGAATTTGAAGAATCTCATGAAGGTGTTTGTGGAACAATCTATTTGGCAAATAATTCATGCCTCAAGCCTGATGGAAAAGGAACCATTTGACTAAAATTGTTTGATCTTCTTAATTTTCTACTTCATGATGTATCATATCTTCCTCAATTGCAATGTAATTTGTTATCACTAGTATTGATTTGACAACAAGGCTACTCTATTTTTTTAGAAGATGGGCAAGTAGTTGTTAGAAAAAGGTCTAATAATCAAGTTGCATTTACTAGTTGTGAAGATGGAAAACTATTTAAACTTGATGGTACTTCAGCCCTTTCTAGGAGTTTTGCATATCTTACAAAAGAAGGTAATTTATCTCCTAGTCTTAAACGACATGTGAGATTTGGGCATATTAATTATGATAGCATTCGTATCATGCATAAAAATAGTGTTGCAGGTTTGCCAATTTTGCCTAAGACAATTGGAAAATGTGAAGCTTGTATTCTTGTAAAACAACATAGAGACTCTTTACCTCACTCCATGTGGTAGGCACACAAAAAATTGCAACTCGTTTATTTTGATTTATGTGGGCCTTTGCTAGTGACTTCAATAAGAGGATGTAAGTATTTCATGTTGTTCATTGATGATCATAGCTGCATGACTTGGATTTATTTCTTGCAGTAAAAATCAAAAGCTTTTGAAACTTTTAAAAAGTTTCGCATTATGATTGAAAATCAAGCACAATCTCAAATTGGTACTCTTCAAATAGACAATGTGGAGAATTTACTTCTCTATTTTTTGAGGATTATCTTTGTAAAAATGGGATTCAACATCATCTCACTATTCCAGGTACTCCTCAAAAAAATGGTGTTGTTGAATGAATGAATCGAACTATAATGAACATGGTTCGAGCAATGTTATATTTCAAAGGCATCAAATTACATTTTTGGGCAGAAGTAGTAGAAACAACCATTTATCTTTGCAATTTTCACATCATCTACTCTTCACCAAACAACTCCATATGAAGTTTGGTTTGGATTTCCTCCATCTGATTAACATCTTAAAATTTTGGGCTCCACTTGCTATGCTTTGATTCTTAAGTAAAAAAGAAGTAAGTTGCATCATCAAAGTTATAAGTGCATTTTTCTTGGCTATTCGAACTCTTCAAAAGCCTGTAGGTTGTATGATGAATATAACAATAAATCTTTTATTTCACTTGTCATATGTTAAAATTCATTAAATGCAAATCAAACAGGAATGAAGGGGAAATCACGAATCCCTATCCTAATTGGAATTCAAACAAACAAACAATGGAATAATGCAAAATAAACACGAAACATGAATATAAGATATATCAATCAATTCCCCCTATTCCAAGACTGCATATGGCTTCCATTGCTCTTCTCTTCTTTGTGGTATGGTGGCTCTCAAATATCGCGCTGACAACTTGCAAGTGACACAAAGATTCAAAGTTTGTGATTCAGAGTGATTGGAGGAAAATAAAGAGGAGGAGATTGAATGCTCAATTTATAGATTATTGGACAGGATTGATTGAAAGGTGGAACATAATGATCAAGAGGTGGAACTCAGGTGAGCTCACATGTTAATTGATAGTTGAACTGTTGATTTAGAGGTGAAACTGAATTGATTGAATAGATAAATAAGTTAACTGATTGAGAAAAAAACTGATTGAAAGATGAAAAAGAGTGATTGGAGGATAATTGATTGATGACAAAGAAAGCTTTATTTAAAAAAAACTAACTAGAAGATAGAAAAAGAATGATTTGAGATAATTAAATAAATGATGTAATGAATCAATTAATTGAAGTGTTCAATTAAAATAGATTGAATAGTTAATTGATTGAAAGTTGATTGAGAACTTTTTGGAAAAAACAAAGCAGAAGATAGAATTAGAGATTGGAAAGATAACGATTTAATTAATTTATCATGTGCTTGCACTTTGACTTAGATTTTCAATTTAATCTTTGCATGAGATTTAATTCAAATGTTGAATTTATTTTAAATTCAATTTGTTATTTGAATATATTTAGAACTTGACTTTGATTTTCAATTTGATTTTTGAAATCATGCACATGTATTTGAAATAGGAAGAATTTGAATATAAATATGAAATTAAATGAAATTAGAATTTGGGGATTTGGAATTTGAATTTGAAGAATTTGAAGAATTAATTAGTTAATTAAATAATTTAAAGAAACTATTTAATTGTTTAGAAATTGAATTTAATTAAATAATAAAGATTATTTAAATTAAAGGAATTAAATCACAATTAATTAAATAATAAATATTTAATTAATATTTAAAAAAGGGTCAATGATTAATTGAATAGAGATAGATATTGAAAATAAAATTATTTAAATAATAAAGATTATTTAAATTGAGGGATTAAAAATCATAATTAATTAAATAATAAATATTTAATTAACATTGGAAAATAGTTTAAATGATTAGAAATAGAAATTTTAAATGGAATAATTAGTAAGATGATGAATAAATATGAATTTAGAAGAATAAAATTAATTAACTTAATTTAATAATTAAAGAATTATTTAATCAGTTAGACGAATAATTAGTACATGATCAATGAGACATTTTTAGGTGTCTACATTTGCCCCTCTTTGAGACAATGTCAGAATGACTTTGTTTCAAAGAAAACAAAATTTTTCTCTCCCAGTAATACTTAGGGTGTAATGCCCCCTCGAGAGATTGTTTATGCATTAAAGGAATGAATGATCTCTCGAAAAAAGAAGAATGTTAGATAGAAGAATAGTTAGTTGATTAGAGATAGAGACAGGTGATGTGAAGATGATATTGAGATATAATATGAGAGAATGAACCTTAAAATGAAATAGAATGATGCTAGATGATAGAAAATGATTTAGAAAGAGATGATGAGAAAAGAATCAACAAATTAGCAATAAGCAAATGAGATGAAATGAGAATGATTGATTCACGAACCTGTGTCATTATTTATTGCGCAATAAATATTCATCACTGAGCCTTATTATTGAACAATGGATTTTTCATATCAGGGTATAAAGAACCAAGATGTAAAGATATTTCATTGAAGAAACAAACACATAGCAGACAAGGAGCGAAACCCTCCATTCTGGGAAATACACTAGGGGTTGAGGTATGTGTGGCATTCACAAGCTGAATGCTCCTATCACAAACACCCACTAGAGCAATTTCCCTATAACTTCATTGGTTCACACCACAAACAACAAACAAAGAAAAAGATAATGCCCATCATGACTCCTCTAGTCACTTGTGGACATCCTTGAGTTGCATAGGAACACAATTTGTCGCCGAATGATTAAAGATAAAGACTGACCCGGATAAAATTTAGCAGCTATACTGACCTTGTGCTTTCATTCTCAGTTGCTTGATGTGATAGTTGATAATGTCTAATATCAAAAAGTTGCAGACCTTGTTTAAGACTGATATGTCTGATTTCGAGTGTATCCTCTTCTGTTTAAGATAAGATAATGATCACTTGATATGGATATGATACGATTGATAAGACAGTTTGATCAGTTGATTGTAGATGTTTGACTGGATAGTCGTATCCTTTGCTAACTTCGTGCAAAGCATTTGCTGGATATCTGCTAGGGTATTTGTTTCTTGCGAGACATTTTATTGCAAGTTCTTTGATTGATATTTGAATGTTTATGGTTGATTTTTCAGGACATTATATGGATGTTTTTGGTTGATTTTTTTTTTCAATGTTTTTGGTATTTTTTTAGGACTTTCTATGGATGTTTCTGATCAATTTTTTTTTTGGGATCATATTTGGATGTTTTTGGTATTTTTTTCTTTGGATTTCAATGTTTTTGGATTTTATGTTTTCTCAATGATTTTGGATTTTATGTTTTTCACTGTTTTTGGATTTTTTAGGACTTTATTTGAATATTTTTGGATTTTTTTACTATTTTTGGATTGATTTCAGGACTCTTTATGATTTTTTATGATTTTTTCAAGACTTTTTACAATTTTTAGGGTTTTTTTCAGGACTTTTTGTGATTTTTAGGATTTTTTCAATTATGCCCCCAGTGTGCAAACCTATATGACATGATGATATGCATAATGTATGTGAAGACAATGAATTTTAGCCATGACCTATGTTAATGCAATATGCATTTCCTATTCGAACAAGGATAACTGTGTTTGTTTAGCATTTTGTAATACACCAATTGAATTGGAGGTACAAAACATTTCATAGATAAGCGGTCAATCGATCCTTAAGGTCCCTTGGAACATCCAAATTACCACACTTAGTGACTAGGATTTACAAATGGAGATGCGGAAAACTTCCCCATTGGTTCTTGGAACTTTGATCTTCTTTTGCCCATGTGTGTGCAAATGAGTTAATTCATGCTCTTGTGTTCACTAAAGATCCTTAGCATCCTATATGATTAGCTACATGGATTATCCTAACTTCAAAAGCATCCCGAATAGAGCCTCGCTGCCAGCAAGATTTTAGAGCTCCGACGAGGTTATAAACTATAATTTCTCAAATATTGCTCCATTATTAGCATGCGTTCATAGCCCTGATGGAGTTACTTGCATGTTACCATAGTAAATCTTTTTGTCGCACTTTGTATGCATGATATTTCAATTATATATCATTTCTCTTTTGCCTTGAGATGGATATTTGGCATATCACTTGTTCTTTGTTATATTTTATTGCCTTGACTTGTAAGTAATGAAACCTACTTGGGTGTGACAATTACAGCGGCGCTGAAGTAGAATTTTAGTTTTTTCACTAGTCATATGATCAACTAGGTGTCTTGAATGAATTAGAGATTTTGTTAATGTGTTTGAGATATAGCAATTGATAGATTTTGGGTTAACAAGTCTCAAATACTGAAATCACTACCCAACCATAAGTAAAGCGTCGTCATAGGGTAATGTTGAAAATGTATGACCTTAGGACCTCAAAGAATTCATGTCCGAATATCTAAGAAAGGAGATGATCCTTGTTTCTCTTGAATGCAAATAAATGATAAACTTGGACAGTTGCCTTGTTTTATTGATGTTGTTATATGCCAATGCAAAAATTTTGCAAATGCGATGCATTTGAAAAATAAACTATATGTGATGCAATACTTTGAATAAAATGAGATGCAATGCGGAAGGCAAAACCTAAACTAACCCAACCCTTAGATATAATAGCGTTTAAGGTGCATATTGTTCATAGGGCCAGGAAGTTTTGTGTAGGTAGTTCACTGGTCTTTGTTTGAAGAGTTAGATAAAGATGTCTTTTCCAATAGGATATAAGGACTCAGCTGAGTGTACATGTTCAACATCTCCAATGTTGATTTCCTTAGTTTTTGGATTTTGTGGATCATCAGAGGGAAATCCAGCTCTGGAACCCATGAATTCAGCTATCACCTTATCATTTTTAAAGCAATCCAACTATGGTAGATTCTCTTGCCCCTAATATTTCAAGTGTGGGTGTATGAGACAAATTGATTTTGGTTCCAAAGTTGTGACCACATTGGCATGAGAAAATGGCACACATACAATCATTGATAAATTGTTCTCTGCAGTATGATCAGGATTAGTGATTTCATTGATAAGGAGTTCATAAAAAATTTGTGTAGAGGGATAAGGATCATGAGGGGGACTAGAAGAAATGGTAAGTTCATTTGAGAGGGAATCTTTTGAGATAAATAGAGGATTATGACATGGAATGAAGGGAAGAAGGGATCTTGATCAGGATCTAGAGAAATAATGGGATCTTGCTTAGGATATGAAGGTGAAGGAATACTTTTATCTTGACTTGGAAAGGGATTATTAGGAAGGATAGACAAGATGTCCTGATCTTGCTTAGGAGTTGGATGTTGGATGGGACTTGAAAGGACACTTTGTTCTTGAGACAAAAGGGTATTGTTATGAATGGAATAGAAAAGAGCGAGGGGATCATCATAAAATTCTTGGTCGGTGGGATCTTGATCAAAAATTGGGTAGGATGGAAGTGGTTGTTCTTGATCTTTATTTGTTTCAGGTTTCATTTCTTTTGATTTTGGATTATCCTCTTGACACGGGGAAGGAGTCTGGATATGCATGGGAGATTCTTGGAAGATTTCAACACATTGGCTTGATGAGAAAGGATTTTGAATGAGACTCTTTGAAGTGGGTTTTCTTGGAAATGGAATATATGATGGCATTGGATCTTGAATTTCTAAAGCATGGAAAGGAATAGAATCATGACTTGGATTAGATTGGATTTGTATTATGGATAGGCCCTGGGAGGTTGTATTATTGGATAAAGATGGTGTGGACTGCTCTTATGTGACTTCAGGGTATGAAGAAATGGTAGAAGATATGGAATCTACTTGAGGTGCAAAATATTGATGGGAAGAGCCATTGTTAGACATGGGCAGATGACCTTGTCGCATGATAGGTAACACATTGACCATGTTCAATTGATGTCTAAAGGGTGACGTGTTTGTAAATACACTTGCATTCATTTGGGGAACCCTTGGTGGTTGGTGCAGGAGCACCTAGGACTTAGGCTCATAGTCCCTTTTCAATTTTGGCTTGTATTGACCTTAGCCAAGTCAGGTTTCTAATAAGGAATCCAGGAGGGTCCAAAGTGTGTGAGCAATATTTGGTTTGAGTCAAGTGTAGGCCTAGTTGAGTTAGTTTTCTTTCTAGGTGTGCACTTTGTGAGTAGGTGTTAGGTAGAGTAATTAAAATGGCCTTCATGATGGTCAAAAGTGGCATAACTTGGTTGGAGAATTAGAGAGGTTTAGAATAGTCTTAGGAATGGTGAAAAATACATGAATGATGAAGTGTGATAGGTTGCCTAAGTTGGAAATGAAAAATGTGGAAAATTGTAAAAGTTGTCATGACAACTTTGGTCCTAAAAGAGATTAGCGGTGGAGTTAGGGTTAAAACATTGAGCTAGGATGCCTCCACATGTGGGGAAAACTATTTAAACCCTCTCTTGCATAGATACCAAGGTTGGAAGCATTGAATTTGGTGAATGACAATCTGAAACCACTCATTTTCGGACTGTTATTACTGTTTTTGTCTTATTTTGCATAACAAGTGAATAAAAATGGATTGAATCCATTGATCCAATCTTGGATAGTTGTTCTTTTGTGTGTTCTAGGGCTAATCAATCCATTTCATGCTTTGTAAATAGCTTTTATTAGTTCTTTCACTATTTTGTTTTCAAACAACCAGTTTTGGCTTGTAAATAGGAAATTATGTAAAAATGGTTGCCCCATAAAATCCCTCCGTGCTACCATCACGGGCTGTTGGGACATGGAAGAAAAACCTATGTACATTGTAATTATGTAGGGAGTATTTCTGGAAGGGAATTTTACCATTTTTGCCACCTTGTTTTAGGCGAGTCCAGGAGCAACCCGGCTAGAGAAAATAGGGTGTATTTTGAATGTAGGTTGCAGGGGTTACTTCAAAAGATAAACTTTAGCATTTGGAATTGAAGGATAGGTCCATCTAGAGTTATAATTGAGAGGAGAAGCTTTGACAACCTCATTTTATAGCTTTAACCCTTTGTTGGACAGTCACAGCCAGTTGAAGCCTAGAAACCCTAACAAAACCTCATTTTTGGGTTAGGGCACTGTACGACAAGTTGGAAGTCTAAAACCAACAAAATCTCTTGAGGATGGGTGAGTGATTGAAGAATCATATAACTTGTTGTAGGGTCTTTTGGACCGATTCACTCAAAACCCTTAAAAACCAGATTTAGGAAGCCTAATTAGGGCTCATCCTTGTAGCCCTATTTCTAAGCAATTTTATGAAATCGGTAAGGGAATTGAAGATTGCAAAACCTCAAATGGACCTAGTTGATATCATTTCATGGTAAATACCACCTCCACACCTCTGCAATGTCTCATAACAGTATGGGGGTGAAAAGTGAGAAGTTGACAACTTGGTGTCAAGGTTGCAAGATGAGTATAGGAGAAGCACATTGAATTGGTAGAGTTCCTAGTCAAAGCACTTGTTGAAAACACCTTAAGATTGGATAAGAGAGAGTCCTAGTAGAGATTGAGAAGGACTTGGAGGTATTGAAGTATAGCTAGACTTGGTGAGGATTGGTGGAATTGAGCAACACCAACTAGGTGAAGTGTGAGCAAGCTAGGTGAACCATATCAGTGGTGTATTTGAAGATATAGGAGGATATTCACATACATGTGATGTGACAGAAGGCGAAATTGACCATGTGATTGTGTGTGACTTTGGTAGTGGTTGACTTGTTTGCACAATTTGTGATGCTCAGAGTTGTGTTGTTTATTGTATTGGTTGTTGGACTTGCATTGTTGGATGTGTTTGCTGTTGATATTGGTTTCTCATGTTTATTTGTGTGAGAATAGCTGGTATGTCTGATTTCATAATTAGAGCTCGCACATCAACTGGCTCTAGGTTTGTAATGGGATCTCCAAATTTTTGAAATAGTTTGAACATCTGGGATCTACTCTCTTCACCTTTTTTAACGTTTTGTTCCAAGATCTCTATTTCTCGAGCTAGTTTCTCTTCAAGTGATGGAGAAATAGGTATGACATTTGTTTGTTCCTGATAAGTTTGATGCATGTTTTCAAACACGTATATGTTGGATTGAGATGATTGATTGTTTGGTTGCAATGACATGGTCCCATGAAAGTTGGACGTTTGATAAGGGTAATGTTGTCTCCTAGAAGTTTGAGAGCTTGTTTCAACCATTGCACTATATGCCATTTTGTTTTGATTTTTGAATTTTAGGTATGAAATGCAATGCAACTAAGGGATGAAAGTGCAACCCTTTTTTTTTTTGAATCTTTTGACAAATTGGATTAAGGAAAGACAAGAGGAAACCCTAAAGAATGATAATGCAACTTTGGACTTGGATTAGGGAACACCCTAATTTTGAAGATAATACAAAATGGATATAAATATTTGACCCTATGTCTAATGAGAATGAAGACTACGAAATGACTAAAATTGAGATTATGGAACTTCTAAGGATGTATATGAGGATGATAATGAGGGTCCGTAAATGCAAGGATTTATTCTAAAGGCGTATATGAGGACGATAATGAGGACGTAAATGAGGACTATGCAAGGTAAGGACATAAATGGGGACAATAATGAGGGCTATGCAAGGAATTATGCAACTTCTAAGACGTATATGAGGATGATAATGAGGACATAAATGAGGACTATGCAAAGACTTATGCAAAGCCTAAGGACATAAATGAGGACTATAATGAGGATAATGCAAACCCGAAGAACTCTAAGAAAATCTATGATCACAAGTATGCAAAATTTTGGACTTTGTTGGACTGTCTGATGTTTCAAGATAGACTTTGTTTCAAGTAACTCTGTTTTTAGGACAAGTCTATTGTTTTCCAAATCTGAGAACACTATTTGAAGATAGGTATAGCTGACTGAACTATGTTCTGACAAACTCTGAGAATTTAGAGATACGCAAGGTAGGGCCTGAAATAACCCAAATACTGACTCAATACTGGTTTGGTATGGTTAAGTGCACAAAGACGGTGGTTAAAAAGGGGGCTATAAGTGGACACTTTTTTTTTGAAATCAGGTGAACCTGAATTTGGAGGCAAAATTTGAAAGTCATCCACTCAAGATATGAAGATAATCAAAGAACAAATATTGTAGTACTCTGAATCTAGTTTCCAAACTACTAATTTTTTTCAAAATTGGATAAGATTAAGGGGGTCAAATACTTCACGCAAGAAAAACAGACCCTGATTTTTTCTAAAAAACATAACATAGTGTCTGACTTGCACATCAAAAACGTCATAGTTAGATTCAGTATTTTGACAAATCCTTTGGCAGAAAGATAGTTAAGAGTGAGCACTAGAA
Source organism: Cryptomeria japonica (assembly GCF_030272615.1). Taxonomy (NCBI): domain Eukaryota; kingdom Viridiplantae; phylum Streptophyta; class Pinopsida; order Cupressales; family Cupressaceae; genus Cryptomeria; species Cryptomeria japonica. The sequence goes on along the minus strand of NC_081412.1, from coordinate 49,218,410 downwards.
GATGTGTATTTTTTGTAATTTTTTGTTGAGTATTTTTTTTATGATTTTTCCAATCGAGCACATCCTGAAAAATTAGGTACCTGTTCGTGCGCGAAGCATAAGTTGCACTAAACAAAATGAAAAATACAATTTTTTTTTAAATTGTAAACAATCAAGTGCACTACAATAATACATAATTTTTTAAAAATTTGGATAAGTATAGCAAAAGTTATTAAAAAAATGGTGCACCTATGTTTGTGAGCACTATGGAGACACTGGTATAAGAAATTCAATAATAATATATTATTGTTGTTCAAATTTTAAAAAAATTATATGGTTAGAAAGCTTAGAAGATGGGTGAAAATATGGTGGCAATTTTAGAAATACCCACTTGATGAAGTGTAAACCTGATGATGACAAAGTCGAGAAACCAAGTTGATAAAATAAAACACGTCAAAAAGGAGGGAAATGGAGGGAAATCAAACTTCCAAACTATAGCTTTGTCATCCAGGCCTATTTCCAAGCCTAAACAGTCAAAAGAGCGTATAGGGTACCAATGGTATAAAAAGTACGTACAGGGTACTTATGGTGTAAGAAGCACGCATGCTCTATCTTAACTATAAACAACACATACGCACTACATTTGTTTTAAATTTTGGGAGTGCGTATAATATGATATTGTATATATAATATGTGTATATACATATAATATATATATAATAATATATAATATATTAAGTATATATACACACATATATGTGTATTGTCTCCCCCTCTCAAGTGCGTACAAGGTGCCTCTCTTTCTTTCTCTCTCTCTCTCTCTCTCTCTCTCTCTCTCTCTCTCCCTCCCTCTCTCTCTCTCTCCCTCCCTCCCTCTCCCTCTCTCCCTTTCTCCCTTCCTCCATACCCCATCCCTCTCTCTCTTCTTCTCTCCCTCCCTCTCTCCCTCAATACCCCACTACAACTATGTCTGCACTTTTATAGAAGTAAGTGAATTTATTTCTTGTCTGCAACTTCCTCTTTGATTTTTATCATGTATGCTCTCCTAAGAAAATTGACTAATGAATTTGTGTGTGTATATTGAATAGGAGGAAGAAGGGTCTGAAATTGAACCACGGGTGCATTACCATGACAAACAACGAAACTTGCAACAATATTATTCTTGAATGTGTTTTTAATGAGTAGAGTAGATGTGGAAAATAGTGTCAACAAAGCAAAATGATGAGTCATACTACCTACAATATGTTTTTCAGAAGGAAACAAATGGTAGGAAGAGAAAGAGGGAGAGTAACATAGATGATGTCATAGAGAATGATAGTGGTTGGTATGCAAGAGTTCCCATGTTGTTACACAACACCTGTCATCTAAAGAAATTGAAGTTTGTTGTAAGCATGGCAGTGGTAGTATATGACGATCATCACTTGTCAAAAGGCTTGGAAGGGTACATACCCATGAAAGAAATCAAGTGTGTAATTCCTATAGTCGTAATCGGGATCAATCCTATAGCCTTGCAAATTTAAGAGCATCACATGTTTTAGAAAGGCAACACTCTTAGGGTTAGGTCAAGCTCTTACACTTTCTTTTTAACGAAGCCTCATTGTTTGTTCTCCTGTAGTCTCTCTTATGCTGCCAATGGTCTAACTTAGCTATATCAAAACTAAACTACCAATATTCTATTCATAACTTTAAATAATATATCATTTTATTAGCCCACCATATGACCCCTTAGGTGTCATTAGAGGTCATATTGTTTCCTAAGAGGTCATATGGTGTCCTATGACCCCTTAGGAAATCATATGACCCCTTAGGACACCATATGACCCATAACAATATCATATGGTGTCCTAAGGGGTCATAGGATGCCATATGATCCCTTAGGACACCATACGACCCATAACAACACCATATGGTGTCCTAAAGGGTCATATGGTGCTCTATGACCCCTTTAGACACTATTTGGTGTCGTTATAGGTCCTATGGTGTGCTAAGGGATCATATAGTGTCCTATGACCCCTGAGGACACCCTATGACCTCTTAGATGTTGTTAGGGGTCATATTGTGTTCTAAGGGTCATATGGTGTCCTATGACCCCTTAGGATACCATATGGTGTCGTTATGTGTATTATGGTGTCCTATGACCCCTAGGACACCTTATGACCCCTTAGGACACTGTATGGTGTCATTAGGGGTCATATGGTGTCCTAAGGGGTCATATGGTCTCCTACGACCCCTTAGGACACTATTTGACCCCTTATGACTTCATATGGTGTCTTTATGGGTCGTATGGTGTCCTAAGAGGTCATATAGTGTTCTATGACCCCTTAGAACACCATTTGGTGTCATTATGGGTCGTATGGTGTGCTAAGGGGTCATATGGTGTCCTATGACCCCTTAGGACTCCATATGACCTCTTATGTGTTGTTGTAGGTCATATGGAGTCCTAAGGAGTCATATGGTGTCCTATGACCCATTAGGAAACATGCATGGATCCCTAGGATACCATATGCCCCCTAAGAATACCATATGACCCTAGAGAGGGAGAGAGGGGGAGGGGAGGGATGGAATGGGAGAGAGATACACCTAAGAGAGGAGGAGAGTGAGATAGATAGATAGAGACTGAGAGGGAGAGATAAGAGATAAATGTGTGTGTGTGTGTGTGTGTGTGTGTGTGAGAGAGAGAGAGAGAGAGAGAGAGAGAGAGAGAGAGAGAGAGAGAGAGAGAGAGAGAGAGAGAGAGAGAGAGAGAGAGAGAGAGAGAGATACCTAAGAGAGGGGGAGAGAGAGATAGGGAGTGGGGGAGATATAGAGAGATCTAAGAGGCAGATATAAGGATTGGGGAGAGAAAGAGAGACCTAAGAGGTAGAGGGAGGGAAGGAGAGAGAGGGTGAGAGATAGAGATAGTCTGAGTGAGAGGGAGGAAGGGAGAAGGAACTAGACAGAGAGAGGTGCAAAGAGAGGGAGAGAGGGAGAGAGTGAGAAAGAGAGGTAATGATAAAGAGAGAGAGGGAGGGGGAGGAGAGAGGGAGAGAATGAGAGAGATACACCTGAGAGAAGGGGAGAGTGAGATAGAGAGATAGATGATTAGAGGGAGAGACTTCAGAGATAAATAATGGGGAGAGAGAGAGACTTAAGTGAAAAATAGAGACTTGATTATCTCCCCTTCTCTCTTCCTCCATACCCCTTCTTCTCTCCATCCGTTCGTCCGTTCGTCCCCCCTCTCTCTCTCTCTCTTTGAGTCCCCTTCTCTGTGTCGCTCTCTATCTCTATATCTCCCTCTATTTCCCTCTCTCTCTCTCTCCATCTCTCTCCCCTCTCTTTCCCTTTCTCTATCTTTGTCTCCTCCCCCCCTCTCTCTCTCTCCATCTCTCTTGTCTCTCCCTCTCAGCCTCTATCTATCTATCTCACTCTCCTCCTCTCTTAGGTGTATCTCTTCCCATTCCATCCCTCTCCTCCATACCCCTTCTTCTCTCCCTCCCTCCCTCCCTCTCTCTCTCTCTCTCCCTCTCTCTCCCTCTCTCCTATACCTCTCTCTCCCCTCCCTCTACCTCTCTCATTCTCTCCCCCTTCTCCCTTCCTCCATACCCCTTCTTCTCTCCCTCCCCCCCCTCTCTCTCTCTCTCTCTCTCCCTCTCTCTCCCTATACCTCTCTCTCCCTCCCTCTACCTCTCTCACTCTCTCCCCTTCTCCCTTCCTCCATACCCCTTCTTCTCTCCCTCCTCCCTCGCCCCCCCCCTCTCTCTCTCTCTCTCTCTCTCTCTCTCTCTCTCTCTCTCTCTCCCCCCTTCCTCCATACCCTTCTTCTCTCCCTCCCACCCCCCTCTCTCCCCCCCTCCTTCTCTCTCCCTCCCCCCTACTCTCCCCCCTCTCCCTCTCTCCCTCTTCGTCTCTCTCTCTCCCTCCCTCTACCTATCTCTCCCTCTCTCCCCTTATCCCTTCCTCCATACCCCTTCTTCTCTCCCTCCCTCCCTCCCCCCCTCCTTCTCTCTCCCTCCTCCCCCTCTCTCTCTCTCCCCCTCCCCTCTACCTCTCTCTCTCTCTATCTCTCTCTCCCTCCCTCTCTCTCACCTTCCCCTCCTCCTCCTCTCCCTCCCTCTCCCCCCCCCACCCCCCCCCCCCCCCCCACCCCCCCCCCCCCCTCTCTCTCTCTCTCTCCCTCCCTCCCTTTTCCTTCACATTTTCTTTACTACAAATAGCGCGTATGGGGTACTGAGCCAATTAATTCGCTGCCCTGCCGTAACATTTTTAAGGTGTAGGAGCACATATGTGCTACTTATTACTTGTAAGCACGTATGGGGTACTGATCCTATTAGTTTGCTGCCCTGCTATAACATTTTTAAGGTGTAGGAGCGCGTACGCGCTACTTATTACTTGTAAGTGCGTACAGGGTACTGAGCCTATTAGTTTGTTGCCTTGTCATAACATTTTTAAGGTGTAGGAGCGCGTACGTGCTAATTATTAGTAGAAGGTGGAAAAAAAATACCGTTGGGCTTGCCAAAATTTTAGGGACTAACATCGCGCACCACGGTTCTTAATATAGCGCATACGAGGTACTTAGACATAGTTTTATTTGCCCAAGAGCCTCAACGACCTCAATATAAGTTTTTGAGGTCATTGAAGGCCCCACTGCAACTGTGTTTGCACTTCTATCATCGTTTTATACATAGTAGTAAGTGAATGTTTTGTTTTTGCATGATTTCAAATGATTGAATTGTTGTTCTTATTAGTTTTGTCAATATTATTGTGATTGTTTAATAGTTTTGATTTAAAAAAATAATGATAAGATGCATATTTATGGTTATTTGTTTGTTTATGAAATTTTGTTTACATATATATGTAATATGATTCTATTTAGGACAACCGATATCAACCATGGGAAAGAACAAGCAAGGAACGATGGAACAACGAGAGTCTGAAAAGGAAAGACAAAGGCAACGTATGAAGAAATTATGTGACATAAGAACAATGGGAGAAGAAGGTATGTCATCCTCAACATCTCAATTCAATTTACCAAATGAACATATTGCACATAATGCAATTTAACAAGAGACATTGAATGTACACAATGCACCGATGTTAACACCTCCTAGAATCATTCATAGGAAACCAAAGTATCCAATTGACATTGATGAGAATTTATTGAAGCCAATGCCTGATAAAATTAATGAATGAACTTGTAGGAGAATGGTTAAAATAATATGGCAAAACTATTTTGAAAACTTAAATCAAACCACAAGATGTCGATTAATTGTTCAAATGATTCAAATTTTGAATTTTAGAGAGACAATAAAAATTCTAGGCCTAAGATCATTTGAAAGTAACAGTGAAAGAACTATTGTGAGAAATATATTTGATGCATATCAAGATATTGGTTCAAAATCACTTACTAAAGATTCTAATGCTACTCGACGTGTCATTACATCAACCATAATGAGCAAGAAAATAAAAAAAGATTGTTTGATAAGCAAAACAAGTAAGTCATTAAACGTTAGTAGAACAACATTAAGAAAAGCATTACAAAGGCGAGAAAAAATAGAGGAACCTACCAATAATTCTCTTTGGGAATTCTTGGGTAGACTACCATGCAAAGACAAGGTTGTTTTTAATGCACTAAGAACATTAATTAAATTTTTTTGGCATGACAACACAAGAGTTTCACCCAACCAAAGAGATGTTGTTAGAAGGCAAATTGGGTCCACAAATCGTGAGCCACATGCCAAACACTATTTGGATATGAATCAAACAAAATTTTATGAAAGGTTCCTTCAAACGTTTCCTCAAAGATTTTTTGAAATGGCAAAACCTTTTCATATTAAGATTAATCATGTATGCACCACATGTTGTTGTAGGATGCATATAGAATTTTCCATGCGCTATGATATTTTTCGTCATATTTGTTCTACTTTGCATACTAACAATGTTTTGCAGGAATTCAATATACAAGCACCTCCTAAGTCAGTAAGAGAATTTATTTTAAGTGTGCTATGTAATAGACATGATGGTTGCATTTATTATAAGATGCCTTGTTTGGAAGGTTTTTGTGCTATGTGTGGTGGTTTGCAACATTTACCAAGATGTGTACATTTGGAGAGCACACATGAAATTGGTAGGAAACTAGTTTCTTTTGGAAAATACAAGACAATCACATATGGAGTTAAAGATGCAAAATATTTGAAGAGATGTGAGCTAGTGAAAAATGATATGTGTAGTTGAATTTATGAAAATGTTTCAAGAGAAACTAGTTTATGAGTACATAACATTGCATACACATAGAGCTCGATGGTTAGATGAGAAATCCAAGTTATGTAAGGATACATTTCCTCTTGGCACCATTATCTCTATCGTTGATTTTGCTAAAAATTATACACTACAACCTCAAAATTAAGTGCAATCTATGTATTATCATTCTACACAAGTTTCTATTTTTGTACACATAGCATTCATGCATGTAGATGATAGAACAGAGGAGGATAGAAAGGTTGTAAGAGAGTATCACTTCTACATAAGTGATGATCGTACTCATTCATCAGAGTTTGTACAAGGATGCTTTAATGTTTTCTATGATAGTTTAAGGAAAAGAAACATACGATGCAACTGACACTTAATATGGTCAGATAAGTGCACCGCACAATTCAAGAATGCAAGGATGTTTTATTGGTTGACAAGGATGCATATGACAAGTGGTGTACAACATTTTTGGAATTTCACTGAGGCTGAACATGGTAAGGGAGAGCACGATGGTGCAGGAGCATGTGTAAAAAGAGCCCTAGCTAGAGAAGAATTGAAGTACAAAGGTGGTGCTGAGTTGATAGATGTAAAACAGTTGTACGATGGTGTAAGTCTACGATTGGTCCAGGTAATCCAGACATGTCAATGGTTCATATATATTTTTGGTTGATCACTGAATCTAACATTGAAAACTATCTACATTATTGTACAGTTGTAGGATCAAGTGGCATGCACTAATTTATGAGTTCAAATGTAAGTTCACTAGTAATTTATACTAGACAGATGGTATGTTTTTTCTCTTCATGCATGTATTGTTTGTGGGAAGAATGTGAATCACAAGAGTGGGTTGAAAAATGGTCTTGTAGACCATTGGTTCCCACTGATACATATCAAATTCCCAAAACACTACAATTGAGTCAGATGGAGACATCAATGGATTTTGACCATGTATCCGACCTCGTGGATTCAGGTGATTTTTTGAGTTAATTTTTTTGCAAGTATTCTTTTTGGTTCATTTTGTTGTACATCATACTTTATTTTTGGTATTAATTATCACTTTATAAAATGTAGGTCATATGTATGTAGTTGTTGCAGAAGAGAACAATGAAGAAGGAGCAAATTTCCATTTTTGTCATTGTGTTGAGCCTAAAAGAAAATTGACAACCACAATCATTGACGAAGAGGGTATTGAGTACCCAATAGGGTTTGTTATCATGAAAGGAACATGGCTTAGGAGATACTCTATCAAGAATTTTGATGTTTGGTTGTTCAAGGACTTTGAAACACACAAACATATTCTTCATTTCTCTAACCTTGTTGTTGCAACAAATATTAATTTGATGAAGTATCGTGGTAGACCTCTGTTGATGTGTTTTTTATGCACATGCAAACACATAATAAAATACCAAGGCATCTTATCATCTCTTGAACAAAGTTTCCCTAAATTTTGAAGATTTCACCTAAGGATCAATCGAGGTAACTCCAAGGTTCTTATATGTAGGGTCTCTACGTGTGGATAAGCTCTGTTGGTGTGATGTGATTTTGCATGAATCACGAGGGGAGTTACATTCGACTTCCTGAGCGTTTAATCTGCTAGAACTTGAATCCTATCTACTAGCTTGAAGATAAATAAATAGCGAAAGATATAGGGTTTGGAGAATCTAATCTAAGACCTAGAATGCGAGAAGATGGATGAATGACTAGGTGGAGTCCTACTGGGCTGGGTCTCACCATCAGGTTGAACAATCCGACACCAACTTAGTGTGATCTTCTAAGGGATGCTTCAAAGATATTCAAATCATACACCATCAAACACTGATCACCATTCAAGTTAATGCATGAACAATAAACGTGTAACGACTTGAGATTAAGCTCATTCTATGCCAGTTGACCACGCAGGGCACACTTACAATCAACAAGAGGCTAGTGGTTTGGACTAGGCAGATTCCACGTGAGTGCATTCAATAACTTCCTTCATTCAATCTAATTATTTACCATCTAAAATTAAGATTCAACAAGAGACCATGCATATTGCAAAGAAATGACACATTTCACCATAACTTCAATGAAAATGGAGTTCATTTATAATTTAGGCAACAACTTCTTGCCTTTTCCTCCAATTCTAGTCTAGTTGCTATTCTATTTTTTATTCTATTTTATTGACTATTAGCTATTATAACCTCTATTAACCAACTATTAACCTTTACAAATGAAGAGCTAGAGCTTTATATAGAGATCTCTTTACATTTCAATGGCTCGGATTGATTTACAATGGATGGCTAGGATTTCAGGATGAAAACCCTAATTAGGGTTTGTTATAACAAACTCCTTTAGCCAATGAGAAAATTACATTCAAAATTTCAGGATAGGTGCCTCAAAGTTTGTGCCATCACTGGTGAGTCTGGTACATTGAATCTGGACATGCTGATGTGGACCAATCTGAATGGAGGAATAATGACTAGGATGCCACCTTGTCTAGTAGTTGCTCATATCTCTTTTGATACTCAATTTGGTGATGCTGAGAAGATAACTTTGATTAACTCTTCTGAAACTATCCGCTTCTTCAATGTACCTTTGTACTGACCTCAGTGGATCCTCCTATGTCCTTGATGTACTTGATAAATGATGTACCCCCTTGAATCTCATGTGGTTGATGAAGCCTCTTCACGATGAAGTCACTCCTTCTTTTCTGGTAGCATATCTCTCTTCCCAAGATCCCTCTTTTTGACATCTTGTGGTTTCTCCATGTGGTAGAATGAGGTCTTTGAGGATGGCTAGCTTTACTATTTGCAACTCCTTAAGCACTTGAAGTCCTTCAACTTTGAATCACCTCGAGTCTTCTCTCATGCATTTGAAGTGTCCTTGATGTTGATGAAACTGGAAGAGGTCGCCCTTGTCTATTCTTTCTTCTAGCCTGGTCTTGTTGATTTGAAAAACGAACCAAAATATGATTAAGTATACATAATATATTTATCCTAACATAGCATTTCTTACCTTAAATCATCAACAAGAAGGCATTAGGATTAATTTCTCTTTAGACCCTCTAGAAGGATAGACTCAATATTGAAATTTGCTCTGGATCCTCTCTAAGGACAAGACCTATAAAATGCGCTCTGGATCCTCTCCAAGGACAAGCCCTATAATGAGATTTTCACTCTAGACCCTCTTCAAGGGCAGGAGCAAAACTGACATTTTATTCAATTTTCCTTCATAAAACTTCATTTCTAATCCCTTTCTCATAAAAAACAAGTCTTTTGCCTCCAAAAATGCTTAAGAATAAGTTTCACTCAAGGGCCTAGGAAAAACAAAATACCTCCTAAGAATTTCTCTCTAGACCCTCAGGAAGGGTCAGGAGTGAATTTGGCATTTTTGGACAAATTCTTCACACTTTGAGACCACAACTCACTCAAATGCATGCCAAGGGATGCCTCTAAGTTCAATCAACCTCCATCAATGTTAGGCTTGATACAAAATGGAGAGAAAAAGGAGGTTTCAAGAGAATTTTCTCTGGACCCTTTGGAAGGGTCAAGAGCTTAAGTGAAATTCGCTCTGGACCCTCTCCAAGGGTTAGGAGCGAAATTTGCCATTTAGTCTCAATTCCATCATTTCTTAAATTGCTCTAATCCATGTTGCAAGGCAAGTATACATCAATCTTCCCTCAACTACGCCAGAGGAACAAAGATCTTGGTCTCAAACAAGGAGCAAATAGAGGTTTTAGGAAATTTCGCTTTGGACCCTTTGGAAGGGTCAGGAGCAAAATTATTCCTTAGGCTCAATTCACACTTCTTTTTCTCCTTTTGTTTGCCTTGAATTTAACTTATCAAACCTCCTTCTATCACCATCAAGTCAACTTTCCATCAATTATTTGAAAATAAGGTTCATTTAGAGCATTAGGCGAAATTGGGGAGTCCTTCTAAGAATTTCGCTCTGGACCCTCTAGAAGGGTCAAGAGTGAAATTTGCAATTTAGGCTCAAATCACATTCAATTTTCCTTGGATTTGACTTTTATACACTTACCTTATCATACTCAAGCCAAATTTCTCTCAAAGTGGTGTCTACTCAATGTTTTTGACAAGAAATTAGGCTATCTTAAGGATTTCACTCTGGACCCTTTGGAAGGGTTAGGACCTTAAAAAAAATTCGCTCTGGACCCTCTCCAAGGGTCAGGAGCGAAATTTGGAAAATAGGGCTTGTCCTTGATAGAGTTTTCTTTTAGCTTGCTTGTTTAGCTTCAAACCACCTTAGGAGAATACCTTGAGGGCAATTTTCTTTAAAATTATGAGAAAAATACATGTTTTTGAGAAATTCACTCTCGCCCCTTTAGAAGGGTCAGGAGGTCATTTGTTTCTCTGGACCCAATTCTTCCTTCTTTTCAATTATCTTGCTTTAGACTTGTCTTATTGAAACCTTTCCTTTCCATGTATGTCTACCATTTGATGTCGCTAGTGAAGAAATAGGTCTTTTGGAGGATTTCGCTCTGGACCCTTTGGAAGGGTCAGGAACTTAGAAAAATTTCGCTTTGGACCCTTTGGAAGGGTTAGGAGCAAAATTTGCATTTATGGTCAAATCCTTCACTTTCCATCACTTTACCTTGTTTTTCACATCAATACTCTCTCAATCACACCATAGGGATAAGGTTTATGAGGAAAATTAGGACCAAGAAGGGAGATATAAGGAAATTTGCTCTAGACCATTTGGAAGGGTTAGGAGCAGAATTTGAGGAATTAGTCTTAGATACCTTCCAAACACTCAAACCTCACCCTCAATCACATTATTCTCATCTTAGGACACGCCAAAAAATCACCTTAAGGAGGCACTTAGCTCAAAACTTTGGATCAAAAGTGCATCTTAACAATTTTGCTTAGGTACCTTTGGAAGGACAAGACCTATTTAGGAATTTCTCTCTGGACCCTTTGGTAGGGTCAGGAGCGAAATTTCTCTTTTTGCACAAAATCTCTTCATTTCCTTCAACTTTGTTCTTAGACTTGGCCTTTGGGTCCTTCCTTCATCTTAATCAAGTCCATTTGCCTTCAAGGTGATGTCAACTCAATGCCTTTTGATGACAAATTAGGCTAGGCCTTTCTAAGGATTTCGCTCTGAACCCTTTGGAAGGGTCAAGAGAAAAATTGATGTTTTAGGCTCAATTTCCTCATCCCATCTCATTCCAACTTGCTCACAAGGCATAGATAGGTCATTCCTCACCTAGTCAAGATGTAGGAGCAATATTTGAGGTCTAGACTGGGAGCAAAAGAGGATTCTAATGAAATTCTCTCCTGTCCCTTTGGAAGGGTCAGGAGCGAATTTGGCAATTGTGCTCAAATTCTTCATCACTTCCTTGAATAAATTCCCTAGGTCCTAAAGGCAAGGCCACCCTAGCAGGATATAAGGACTTTCTCAAACTCAATTAAGACTTAACCTAAAAACAAGAGCAAGGCCTGACCTAGAGAAGGATTTTAAAGAGACCCTGACCTGGACCACCTACTGACCCACCTCAACTCAAGAAGACCCTGCTATCCTAATGATCTCTCTGGCAACTCTCCAATGCAAAGGCTAATAGTGAATACCCTAAAAAACTAAATCAAGAAGACTAACCATAGAAAGCAAAAAGTAGGGGTCCCCATTTGCAATGGGGTGATGTGTGAATACGTCACAACAACCTCATAACAAGATTTTATGGAAAGTTCATGAATTTGACCACAAGGCAACACTTGACACAATACGGGTTAGAGCCAATCTTGAAGGCTCACTTGATTGATTCTACGGTTCAGAGTAGAATGATTTTGAGAATTTTGTATATATTGTTGACGAATTGTTCTATATTCATTTTTTGTATATATAAATGCCCATGAGCTGATTTTTACATGTTTAGGGGCATAACTTTGTATATTTAAATGGCAATGAGCTGATTTGTACATATGCAGATGCCAAATTTTGTATATTAAAATGGTGATGAGCTGAATCGCACATATTGTAATGCCAAATTTTGTATAAAAGCCCATGAATGATTTGTAAGACATTTTTTTTGTATATTCAAATAGCCAAGAGCTGATTTGACCATATTTAGAGGCAAATTTTTGAGTAATGTGTGACAATGTTTTGTGACTATTTTTTGTGTCTATGTTTTGTGACTATGTTTTGAGTTTATGTGATGTGATAAGGTCAATCATGAGAATTATTGATTCTTGTATGATCATGGAGAATTATTTGAGTCATTATCAGGTCATAGGAGTCATAGATTGAGTCTAGATACAATTTGAGCAAAAATTGTCATTATTGTCAAAAAAATTGTCAAAAAGTTGTCAAGCAACTTGTACATCGCGCCGGTAGGGTATGACTCGACGTTTCAAAATTTTGGGATGCACAAGAGGAGCATGCCTAGCATAAACCTACCCACCCAGATGTGCTCGTGACGTTGGTTTGTGCACACGACGAACCAAATCAATTCTAGCCTATCTTGCAACTTTACATTGCATGCAACTGACGGTTTTTGTAGTAGGTGAAAAAATACTACCAATTGACAATGGTTTTGAGTCGTCAAAAAATGAGATAGGCCATTGTAGACAAGTATCACGTGACCCCATAGGTTCAAATGGATCGATCATATGTGTCTTGGATTGGAAGAAACAGTCCGTCAAAGTTTGACAATTTTTTGGACTCATGGCACTTGAGAGATCGCGCCGGTAGGGTATGACTCTCAACATTATGGCGCTTTGGGATGCATGAGAGGAGAATTACTAACATAAAACTACCCACACAGAAACACTTGTGATGTTGGTTTGTGCACACGACGAACCAAATCAATTCTAGCCTATCCTGCAACTGAAAATTTTTGCAGCAGGCAAAAAAATGCTACCAATTGAAAATGGCTTTGAGTTGTCAAAAAACAAGATAGGAAATTTTAGATGAGCCTCACATGACCCCATAGGTTCAAAAGGATCAATCATATGTGTCCTGAATTGGAAGAAACAATCCATCAAAGTTTGACAATTTTTTGGACTCAGGGCACTTGAGAGACTGCGTCGGTAGGGTATGACTCTTGATGTTCCAACACTTTGGGATGCATGAGAGGAGCATTCCTAGAATAAACCTACCCACCCAGATGCTCTCATGACATCGGTTTGTGCACATGATGAACCAAATCAATTCTAGCCTATCCTGCAACTTTGCATTGCATGCAATTGATGGTTTTTACAGCAGGCAAAAAAATGCTACCAATTGAAAATGGCTCCGAGTCGTCAAAAACCAAGATAGGCCATTGTAGATGAGCCTCACATGACCCCATGGGTTCAAACAAATTGATCATATGTGTTCTAGATTGGAAGAAATAGTCTATCAAAGTTTGACAATTTTATGGACTCAGAGCACTTGAGAGATCGCGCCGATAAGATATGACTCTTGATGTATGACGACATGATGACATTGTATGTTGTCATTGATGTCAATATGCTGAAGAGGTGATAACTGATATATGTGAGAATTGGTATAACACTATGAACCAACATTTGTACCAAAGTGAAGCGGTGTGTTTATTCAAGGTGAACCGACATGTGGTTATGAGAACTGGCACATGGAAGCTTTGTATGACTACCAGCTGGTAGTCTCAACTTCAAGGTTTCTAGTTGAAGTGCTTCAAGCCTGTGTGGCTCAATCGGTGACTTTGTGTGATGAGTTAGCATTATAACAAAGAACAGATCATGTTGCCACATCAGCCTTGTGCGCGTGAAGGATCTTGCATGAAGGAGATTGTTCCCATCTACCTCAAGAATTTGCGAAGTCTGTAAATGGTGATAACGCATGATGGGTTATTAGCCGCCATGAAATCGGTGGAAAATGAATGATGGAAAATGTCTTGAGATTGGATCAAGATTGTTGCATTTAATGCAATGTGCTCAACGGTCAGGATTGAACCGTTTGAATTCCTTAACCTAACAGGTTTAGGGTTTAGGGTTTATGCTACCGACCTATTTGTTTTCCTATAAGGTCGATGTTGTGTTCCTTTCTGAGGTTGTTGGCAAAAGTTGTGTGTTTATATCCAAGAGAAGAGATACATGATTCTTGCCATACCAGAGGAGAGAAGTGATACTTGCAGAGTGTAAGTGCAAAAGGTGAAGAGAAGCTAAAGCAGATCTGCATTGGCATTGAGTGCTGTTACCAGATCATTGTAATACTTGTTGATCTCTAACCACCTCAACAGTTGGGAAATCCCTTAATAGGGTAGCTTTAACCAGCTTGCTGTAAATCCTTTAACAGGGTGACTCAAAACCATTGAGTTCTTGAAATCCTCTAACAAGGTAACCTTTAACAGGGTTTAACCCTTAACCGGGTGATCCCTAACAGGATCGGTTCCTAACAGGACCTATTTTATCAGTCTTTAACCTGAGAAGGCTCGTAACAGAGCGAACTTCTAAAGAGTTCAAAACAACTTGTGGGCATTCATCCCCACCGTGGTTTTTCCCAGTTGGGTTTCCACATGAAAAATATGTGTGTTATGTGTGGTGATATTCTTGTGATGGTTTGAGTGATTTGTGTCTGAAGGTAAATCATGTTGATCTAGCTGCTTATATATCTTTTGATGATAGATTACCTGTTCATGCACTAGGGTGAAATGGAAATGAAGTATTAGAATGTATGAAAAGATAAGTGTCAACCAGTTTATGCTTGTCTCAGTTATTCTGGGTTTTGCCGGTTGTACTCTGTTTAAGACCAGTGTTACTGATTGCCTGTCAAAACATAGTGTCTATTGACAAACTAGTTTTAGGATTGTGTTTTTGTCTGTACTGATTCACCCCCCCCTCTCAGTACCGATTTGGTACTATCCATTCATCATTGAGTTATCAATATATATATATATATATATAAAAGGCATGTCTGTCAAGTCAATACAAGTATTACAAAAATGTGGCATATGCCATGTCCAAATCGATATACAATAAAAATGTAGAATATATCTACATGTATTGGTCATTCTATGACCACAAATAACACTATATGATCCTAAACTTGTGGTGGATCATCAAAATCAAGCCTCTTCGATGCAGTATGCAGCTTTGTAGATGGCTGCAAAACCACAATTCAAAAGCCAAGTTAGAATTATTTTGTAGAAAATAGTTCACAATTAACAACACAACTATGCATTTAACTATAATTCCTTTGCATTTGAAATGTAGATTACCTCATTGGCTAATCTCGGAGCTAATGTCTTCGCTCTCCTCTCCTTGTCACTCTTACGAGTTTTCTTAAAGACAAACTTAAAAGGATCCACGTTATGGCCGAACTGAGAAGGGGTCTATTGTAGATTAAATGTACAATTAATACAATGTACTAACATAAATACATAAAAAAAACTTAAAAGCTATACTATAGAGAACAATGATGTACTGGTGCCTGAGATGTTTCTCCAATGAACTAAGGATGGCTCACCATCGATGGAGAAGCTATCGCTATTACCTATACAAAAAATGATCAAAGATTAAATACAATTAATATAATGATAAGCATTATAGGTTAAAAATAATTGATGTAATATATCAAACAAAAGTGTACTAGATCTTGAGATGCTTCTCCAGTGCACAGAGGAGGGCTCGCCATTGATGAAGCAGCTATGGATATTTCTTGTATGAAAAAATTATAAGATTATAATTTATCACAAGTTCACATGTACGCGTGCATATAATCATGAAATCAAGAAAATAAAGTAGAGATACATACCTCCACCCTCTCTTGATCCATAGGTGAATCAGGTGTATTCAACAAATCCACATAGCTCAATGGCCGCTGTACATGTAAAATAGACAAAAAACACCAATCAATCTACAAACCCCAACTAAGACTTGATTTCAACATTTTCAAACAATTGTACAACTAAAAATGTGTTCAATTACCTTCTTCCCACGTTTTGGCATCTTCGAGGTATTCATTTTCTTACGACGAGGCCTAGATGCGGAGGGGGTACCCTAAAAAAATAAAATTAACATGAGATATTAGTACAGATAATATATTAAACATAATTAAAAAAATCTAAAATGAAATGACTTGCATATTCCATAAAAAAAATACATAAAAAGGTTGTACAAAATATGATACTGTATAGCCTTGTAGGCCAAAATCGATCGCTGAGAGAGTGATGTCATCAATCTGGGACATTTGGTCTCCTATCAACACCTACAAACCAAAAATTGGACCAAGCATTAAAGATAGTTAGTATATCTTGTAATTTTTTTGAATTCAAAGTGTACTATTCTATTTTAACATGCTACAAAATTTATACCTCAGGCATCGAAGTTGCAACTATAGTAATTGCGAGAGTAGTATGGGATACCGCTGCTGCATCCTAAAATGCATATTATTTGTCTCAATTTAAATCAATGTATAAATGAAAATTCATTTATGTAATTACAAATTTAAAGTGACTGATAAATAAAATGCTATGAATTCAAATCAACACACCTGTGTCTATCGCTGATGGGCAAACACAATGTCCATCAACTCATCTGTTAGCGCCAAATCCTCAGTCATGCAAGCTTGACATCTACTCTCACAAATCATGCACGAATGAGATGTGGATCCATCTGCAGCAGCCACATCATCCGTCCTTGAGCATATCGTTGAGCAATTGACACACATATGCTGAATGGGCTCTCTGCCGCCACCTGGAGCAACTAATGGCTCATCATCCAGTACAATAGGGTGTGCTAACGATGTCCCATGTTGGATGATGGCACCAATCAATGTTGTGGCCGCCTAAAGACTGTGTAGCTCCATCAACTCTTTCAGCTCTATTGGGACAACCTGATGCACCTTGGGTTTGGGTCCTAGGGGGTGACGACTCTCTGGGGCTACTCGCCTACGGGCTCCGGGTCTATCTTGGGCAGAGCCACCACCTCTACCATGGAACTCTCTCATGTCAAAATAGTTTGACCACACATTAAGCACAAAATCACAGTATACTTTTCTCAAAAAATACAATGGCACATCAAAATTATTACAAGGTGGATCATCAAAGACCATCCACCACCTTTGCCAAAAAAAATTCTTCATCTGCACATTGGTACACCAATGTATGGGAAACCTCTTTGCATTAAGAGGTAACGACTCACCAGTTTTAGGATTAACAAAAAGGGCACATATTTGTTGTTTACTAATATTTTTGTTTTTCACTCCCTCGTATGATAACTCATCAGCATAGTATTGACGACGCCTATCCCTAAAGTTTCCCGATTTTGTAATTTGTGTGTAAACAACTATGACACCACTAGCTAATGTTTCTAGGCTAGTGGCGAGGGATTTATGATTCTCAAGTTCGGATGTTTTCAATTTATTAATCAGTCTATTTATTTTAGATGGGTTTTGCCCTAACTGATTAATTAATTGCTCCTGTGTTTCGGGTGTGCGGTCAAAAGGAGGAATTGGGAGTGTATCTTGTGGGTTTTCAGGAGGTGCATTTTGTTGTTCTTGTTGTGGATTATCAAAATTTGGTTTTTGAAACAAAACAAAAAACCTAATCAAAATTAACGAAATTAAATTCAAAACGTAAAACAAATTGAATAAATGGGAAAGAAAGACAAAAATTAAGAAAAACTAACCTTGATCCATAGTGTCTGGAGGAGAAATGAGTCACCCCATTCGTGGTTTCGTGGAGGAAATGGGAAAAAAAATGCGGTGGTCACGGGAAAATAAGACCCAATTTTTTTTATAAACTTTTTTTGATAGGTACCGTGTACGCGGTTCTTTAGGGCTTATGAGCGCGTACGCGCTCACTTTCCTAAAAGTAGCACGTACGTGCTACCTTTTTTAGGCTTGGGAACAATGGACCTAAGCACGTACAGGGTGATTTTAGATTTATAACTACGTACGCGCTTCTTGTTTTTTCATGTTTTTTTGGGTGGTGTCCACTTTTCTAACCACCATCTTTGTGCACATACCCTATGCCAAAATCAATATCAAAATATCCATCTCAAGGAAAAACGAGCAATGATATATAATTGAAATATCACACATACAAGTGTGGCAATAAAAGCTTGACTATGGGAACATGCAAGTAACTCCATCAGGGCTATGAATGTCTGTTGACAATGGAGCAATATTTGAGATTACAGTGCATAAACTTGTCGAAGCCCTAAAAGCTTGCTAGCAGTGAGATTCTATCCAGGATGCTTTTGAAGTTAGAATATCTCATGTAGCTAGCCACATAGGATCCCAAGGGTCTTTGATGTTTATAAGAGTTGAAAAAAAATTAATTGCACACACATGGGCAAAAGAAGATCAAATTTTCAAGAATTGATGGAGAAGTTTTTTGCACCTCCATTCATCAATCTTGGTTACGCAGTGTGTTAGGTTGGATGGTCTAAATAAATCTTTTGAGAACGGATTGAACTCCTATCTCTAAAATGTTTCACACCTTCAATTCAATCAGTACATTTCAGGATGAAGAGCACACACATTTATCCTTGTTTGAATAGGAATTGCATCTTCATATCGCATACTGCATTAGCATAATTTGCATTTGAAAATTCATTCTCCACCACATTCTGCAGATCATCATGTCATCATAGGTCTACATATTGGGGGCATAGTTGAAAAATCATAAAAATAAAAAAATCTTTCAAAAATCATAAAAATAAAAAAATCTTTCAAAAAATCTGAAAAATCATAAAAAGCCTTGAAAAAATCCATAAAAATAAAAAACTCACAAAAAAAAAATAAAAAAATCAAAGCAAGAAAGCATAGACCATCCATCAAACCAAATCAACAACAAACAAACTCTCAAAGTCTCCAATCAAATTGATCACATGTCTTATTAATCAATCTATCAATCAAACTCTATCAAACATCAATATGTCTTATACAAGGAAGGGTACACTCGAAACCAGACAGGTCGGTCTTATATGGGGTACTCACTCTTTGAAACTAGACATTCTTATCAATCATCGAGTAATCAAAACAATGGCATAGATCATTATGACTGCTGGATTTTGTCCAAGTTAGTCTCATCTTTATCAATTAATGCCAGGTCATGTTTCATCAAAATCCAAAACAATCAAACAAAAACATTGAAAAATTCAAAATCAAACAAAAACATCAACATACCAAAAACATTTGAAAACCATAAAAATACCAAAACATTGGAAAAAAGTCTTGAAAAAATAAAAAATCAGAAAACATCAAAATCAACCAAAAACATAGAAAAAGCAAACAAAATACCACAAATATTGAAAAATTCAAAAACAAATTGAAAAACATCAAAAAATTGCAATAACATGTCTCACAAGAATCAAATAGCCTAGCAGCTATCCAACAAACACTTCGCATGAGGTTCACAAAGGATATAACTATCTTAAACCAAACATCTATAATCAAACTGAACAAGTCTTATCAATCGTCAAACTATCCTTATCACGTGATAATTATCTTGTCTTAAACAGAAGAGGATACACTCAAAACCAAACAGATCAGTCTTAAACGGGGTCTACAACTTTCTGAAACCAGGCATTATCAACCATCACATCAAGCAATCAAAATAAAGACATAGATCAGTGTGGCTGCTATATTTTATCCTAGTTAGTTTTTATCTTTTTATCATTTGGCGATAGGCCATGTCTCTATGCTACTCAAGGATGTCCACAAGTGACTAGAGGAGTCGTGATGGGCATGATATTTTTATTTGTTTGTTGTTTGTGGTGTGAACCAATGAAGTTATGGGGCAATAGTTCCAGTGGGTGTCTATGACTGGTACGTTCATTCGGCAAGTATCCTATGCAAAAATAAGTCAGAGATATCTATTCTTGTGACTACTGCACATACCTCAACCCCTGGTGTTATTCCTAGAATGGAGGGTTCACTCCTTGTCTGCTACATGTTTTTTCTTTGCAATGAGATATCTATGCATCTTGGTTCCTCATACCCTGATGTACAAAGCTTCATTGTTACATAATAAGGCTCAATGATGAAAATGTGTTGCACTATGAATAAAGACAAGAAGACTACTCACCATCAATCAAATCATCATCATATCATTTCAATTCATACCAATTGTTTATGATCTCATCATGTTGACTGTCTCTTCAGATCATTCTCCCATCAAGCATTTTTTCTTCTTGAATCAACCTTTTCAATTATTTTCAATCATTCATTTCATTTAATAACATCTCTCTCATCACTTAATTTCAATCTTTTCATCTATAATTATATCATTTCAACATTTCTATCTATCAATCAACTATTCCTCACCTTCGTCATATTTTATCATTCATCCAATTTTTATCTATCTTCGTCTTATATAGGATTAGTCCTTCCTGAAACCATACATGATCATCTATCTTTCTCTTATACAAGATGTATCCTTCCTGAAACTAGACAGATCGGTCTTATAAAGGATGTATCCTTCCCGAAACCAGACGTTTTGATCATTTTTGTCTTATACAGGATGTGTCCTTCCTGAAAATAGACCTTATCTTTATCCTATCAATCCCATCAATCTTATCATTCAATCAATCTACAAATCATTCTAACCATTTGTTCTATCCAATCAAACTCATTTGTGTCATCAAGTTAATTATTCTTCGTCTTTCATCTAAGATTCTTATGCTTTCGAGAGATCATTCATGCCTTCAATGCACAAACAATCTCTCAAGGGGGCATTATAGCCTAATGTTACTGGGGCAGAAATTTTTTGTTTTCTTTGAAACAACATCGTTTCGACATTGTCTCAAAGAGGGGCAAATGTAGACACCTAAAAATGTCTCATCGATTGCATACTGATTATTTGTATAATTAATTAAGTAATTCTTTAAGTATTTGATTAAATTAATTATTTCTTCTGACCATCACATTCAACATTTCTAATTATCCAATTTATATTCTTTAATCAATTCATCATTTAATCAATTATATTAATTATTTAATTAATTGCGACATTTTCCTTAGTTAAATAATCTTTATTTAATTAATTCAATTTCCTATGATTAAATAATTTCATTTAAATTATTTAATTCATTAATTTAATTCTTTCAAATACCCAAATTCTAATTTCAATTAATTCCATCTAATTTCATTTCTCTCAAATTCATATTTCCCCAAATTTCAATTAATTTCATCCAATTCCACATTTCACCAAATGTGAATTTCAGTTAATTTCATGTGCATTTCAGCATTCGAAAGTCCAAATTCAAATCCAAATTGAAAATGAAAATGAAATTCAATTTCAAAATCCTACAACACATGTTGAAAATCAAACTGATTGATCAAATCAATTAACTAATCAGTTAACTCAGTTAACTAATCAATCTCCTTTTTTAACTCTCAATCAACTTTTTCTAACTAATCAATCAATTCAGTCTTCTAATCCATCTAATCAGTCATCTCTCAATCAATTCAGTCAACTGACTAATCTATTCAATTCACTATCCAATCAATCTAGTTGACTCCCCAATCAAATGAGTTAACAAATTAATTAATTCTATTAACAAATCAATTTATTGAGTTCACAGATCAATCAATTTCAGTTATCTATCGACCAACACTTGATTTAAAATCCTCACCCCTTCTGTGTTGAAAATCTATAAATTCAACCTCATTTCTCATTTTCAAGCCAGATCATAGTCTTCAAACTAGTTGTTAAAATATGCAGGAAATCCCAGTGCAATACTTGAGAGCCACTCAACAACAACTAAGGAGAAGAGAAATGGAAGCTACAATGCAATTGAGGGGGTTTTGAATTATGTTAATTGTTTAATTCTTTCATTCATGCATTTTATTTCATTGATTTATGTTTGAATTTGCTTTAATAGTTAAGGATTTTGTGATTGTCCTTATTTCCTATTTCAACATTTATGATTTTCAGGCATGTAAACACTAAGCATGCTCTTTCAATAGGGGTATAATTGAGTTCATACCCTACTAATGTGCGACTGATATAATATATGGCATGCTCTTTTCCTTGATCATCTGTCTATTCCAATAATGCCCCCAATGCCACTGCAGTAGTTGATATGTACAAAAGAAGTGGTTGTCCTAGGATAGGAGGAATGAGAATCGAAGGCGATGCAAGATATTCCTTGAATTTTTCAAAAGCCTTCTGACACAAGAAGTCTCATTTGAATTTGGTATCCTTGCGTAATAGGTGGGCAAGTGGGTGACATTTGTCTGCAAGTTGTGAGATGAAGCTGTCTAAAGGTCTTTGGGGGAGGAATTTCCATGATAGCTTTCACCTTTGTAGGATCAACCTCTATGCCTCTGTGCGAAACAATGAAGCCTAACAATTTCCCCGATGTGACACCAAAGATGCATTCCTTGGGATTTAGGCGTAGTTTATATTTTTCCAATCGCTCAAAAATTTGCCTTAGGATATGGATGTGCTCATGTATTGTCTTGGATTTTCCTAGAAGATCATCCACATAATCCTCCATGATTTTGTGTAAAAGGTCATGGAAAATTATTGTCATTTCTCGTTGGTATGTAGCTCCGGCATTCTTGAGACCAAAAGACATGGCTTGATAACAAAAGGTGCCCCATGGTGTTGTGAATGTCATTTTGTGTTGGTCTTCCTTTGCAATTCTAATCCGATTGTATCTAGAAAATCCATCCATAAGTGATAACATTTCATGTCCCACTCTGAGGTCTACAATCATGTCATGTTGGGGAGCGGGAAATCATCCTTAAGGAAGGTTTTATTCAAGACTCGGAAATCAGTGCAAATGCGGATGCCTCTAATAGGTTTGCCGACAGGTACAACATTGGATACCCATTCAGGATAGTCTATTGGTTTTATGAATCCAACATCCAACATCTTTTGAAGTTCTTCTTTGACGAGGAGTGCAATATGTGGATGCATCTTGTGTAACTTTTTCTTTATTGGTTTTGCATCTGGATGAACAACAAGATTGTGAACTACCAAGTCAGGATCTAGGCATGGCATGTCAGCATATGACCAGGTGAAATTGATCTTTGTTTCTATGAGGAAATTGATAAAGTCCTATCTCTCTTGATCCGTCAAGGACTTTGCAATGAGCACATTCTTTGGAGTGTCTTCAACGCCCACATTGATAGTGTCTTTTTCTTCTATTAGTAAGGTTGACCTGTCCTGCTGAGGAGAAACAATAATAGGGAGGTCAAGTCCCTCATCCTCAAGTGCCTGATCCAGGTTTTCACTTTGGGATACGCCCTTTGTTTTTATTTTTTCCTCATCCAAAGGTGCCTCAGAGAGGTTTTCACTTAGGGAATCATGATTTTTCTTCTTATTATCTTTTTTGCGACTAAGGGTATTGACCTGACTATGAAAGTATCCTTTTTCATGTAATTGAGTCCCATGAACTATGTTTCAGTCTTCTAAATTGTGCATAGTTAGGAGAGTCATGAGAGTATTTTCATCAGCACAGATATCTAAAGAGGGCTTGTCTCGTTGGTCCCAGTCTATAAGTTCGAGGTGAACAAGTTGTAGTTCATGTGAGGTGGAAGGGGTTATGGGGATGATGGTGTTGACGTGGGTGTCAAAGAAGATGTCATCTTCGTATTCAAAAGGAATTTCATGGAACTCCTCTTCATAAGAGTCTTTGACATCCAAAGAAGGACTTGAAGGGGCACCAATGATAGTGATCTTAGGCACTGGAGTATAAACCAAGCCCCTATTATACTTGTATGAGATAGGATTTATCGATGCTTTGATTCCTTTCTCTTCCAACCCCAAGTCGTGTCCTTTATAACCCATCTTCTCCACTATGGATGACACTTTTGGATACATCTTCTTGGGTATATTTGTTGGATCTTCATCTTCTTCCCGGTACAACCACAAAGAAACATTTGTTTCAAGACTCTACTCATCAAGTGGACCCCATTTCTTGAAGGTAGTATATTTACATTGTATAACGGGTTTCTGATCTTTTTTCATTTCTTTGGGCTTACCAGAAGACTTAGAAGATAAGGGGAGATTCCCTATTAATAAGACATCTTCAAGTTTGTATTCTACGCAGCCATTGTCTAGGATCTTGACTTTTGTTTGAGATGAGGTGAAGGCGACTTTAGATGTGTCAGATGGGGGAGTTGGAGCGGGTCTGTTTAATGGGCAATGGTATTGATGTTTTACCTCCAAGAGTTTACAATACTAAAAGGGTTGCAGATCTAATACTGATCTCTCTACCATTGAAGGGAAATTTAATGCATTGATGGTAAATGGGTGGAACGACTTGGAGAGAATGAATCCATGGGTGTTCGAGGAGGATGTTATAGGGAAGATCAAGATCTAGGACCTGGCAAGGGGTCTCAATTGTAACAAGGGACCACTTGAAGAGGCAAAGTGATCATTCCTTTGGAAACCCTTTTTGCATCATCATAGGCTTTGATTGTGATTCTTCCTAATGTATTGACTAGGTCCTTAGAAAGACCCAATTGCTTAACTTATATGTAAAAAGATTGAGTCCAGATCCACCATCTATCAAGATGCGTTTAACCTTGTGTTTCTGGATAAGGGCTTCAATATGCAATGATTTGTTATGATCCTCATTTTCTGGAGCGTCATTGGAGGTGAAAACAAGGTATTGCTGGGCAACAAGATTTCCAATGAGGGCTTGGAATTGGGCAGCATTGATGTTGTCTGGGACACGTGACTCAAGGAGGGCTTGTTCCAAAGTCTCTTTATGAACAAGGGAGGTCTTGAGGAGATCTATAATGGATATATGTATGGGGATATTCCCAAGATGGTCAAGGAGATCATACTGATGGGTGGATGACATGGGGGGAGGGTTTGGTGGAGGGGCTCCTTGGACAGTTACTCTCCCACAACGAGTAGTTACATTGTAGCCATTCTGAGAGTGGGAAGCAAAAGGCGTGGTTCCTTGAATGACTATCTTAGCAAGGTTATGTCTACTTGCTGGTTGAGAAGGGGTGGGATCACCTTGAACAGTGATCCTAAGTTTGCTTTGGGAAGGGGGAGGGTTAGCTCCCTATATAGTGATGACATTGACAGGGTTATCTATAGGCTCAATGCGACCCACTAAAAAGTCAAATCCCATTATATGATTGGTGTAATCATAGTTCACAACATTATATGATGAGCCCTTGCCTTTGTCATGCTTGAGGAAAGGTTCCTAGTACATCTCGAGTTTGTCATTGTTATTACCAGGTTTTGCTGTTGCTACCTTAATATCACCCTTATCAATGAGATATTGTATGTAGTTCTTCAGTTTCATATACTTTCATGTGTCATGCCCATTGATATGATGATAAGAACAATACTCATTCTCATTGTACCACCTAGGTTTAGGTTTATTTGGATCAAACGGGTGAGTTATTGGAAAGACGACCGCACCTACTTGGACAAGCTTTTGAAACACAACCTCATTGGGCTCAACAAGGGGAGTATACTCTCTTGGAGCCTGATTATTAGATTGGGGTGGTCTCCCCTGGACTAAAATGTTATTGGGAGGCCTTTGAGATTGATTTTGATTGTTTTGATGAGTATTGAATTGATGATTAGTGGTGGTGGAATTTGGAGGAGCATCCATGGTCTGAACCCGTTTTGCATCAGTAACACCATCGTTGACTATGTTCTTGATCTTAGACCAAAATTTTTGTTTTTCATTGTGATAAGAGGAGGAATTTTGACTTGATTTTTGATAATGCTTTAGGGTACCTTCCTCTAACAAGACACGTTCAAGGGCTAGGCCCTTGTCAGTCAACTTCTGAAAAGACTATGCACTGAGATGTCAAGGGTTTTCATAGTTCAAGTACCAGATTTTTTTGAAATAACTCAATTTGATGTTGTTCTGGCATATCCCACTGGAATTTCTCGATAAGGTATCACGACCTTTGCAATAAGTTAGCGAAAGTTTCTTCAAGCCTTTGTTTTGTGTTACAAAGGTCGATCATGGAAATGTCATTGACAATGTCATAAGAATAGTGGGCCATAGACTTTTTTGCTAAGTCTGGGAAGGAGGTGATAGAACCTCGAGGCAAGGATGAGAACCATGCAAGGGTGTCTCCTATGAGACTCTTAGGGAAGATCCTGTGAAGATATAAATCACTATAGGAGAATTCTTGGCATAAGATATGTAACTCACGGACATGGTCTCGGGGGTCCCCTTGGCCCTCACACTTCATGAACTTAGGCATCTCAAACCCTAGTGGGTAAGATGTAATTTATATTGACAGATCATAAGGACAAGGAAAAAATTCCTCAAATGAATAAGGTTTTCTTTTGTTAGTCCCTTCCTTCATGTTTTTAATAATGTTTTTCATGTCCTAGATTTCCTTGATTATATCTTGTGGCGGATTTTGGACATGATGGATTGTGTTTTCCCCTAGTATCGGATGAGTTAGGAGAGGTGTACCACCACCAATAATATATTTATATGATGAAGAAGCAAGGATGTGAGACATGATGACCGATGTAATAGGGACTTGAGTGATAATTGGTTGCGACCCATAAATTGTTGTGATGGGAGGAAGTGAAGCATGGATGAAATTAGCAACATTATTGAGAGGAATAGAAGATTATGAAATAGAGACATGTGATCGAGTAGAAGAAGATGGCATAGAAGCATGTTGGCACTAATACATTTGGACTAGATTTTCAACTGAGGTTTCTGATGGAGAAGGTATATTGTCGCCAAATTTGATTTTTTTTTGAAAAAATGCCCGTATTCGTCGTAATTCTGACGGAAATTACCCATTTGGTTTCAATGAAGAAGGCATTAGCAATGAGAATTTTCTTTTTTTCAAAAAAGTGCTCGAGTTCATCGTAATTCCGATGACAGCGACCATTACAAAATAAAAAAAGAGGCAGGGAATTCATTTGTGAATTGCAATCCTGTGTAGGCGTCCATGGTAACTTCAACCCCCAAGAACATCAAACTCGCATCGAAGGAAATCCCACGCAGGAGGTAGATTCAAATTGTCCTAGTTTTTAATTTCATGTTGCAAAAAATATACATGTGGTGGTTAATTGTCCTAGTTTAATCTCGTAAAACCATAGAGTTGTGATTGAGGAGTAAGCATTCAATTTTGTATCAGTAATCCCTTCCTCCCATATACGCGCGTGTTGATTGTTCACATGAGATCACATCTCTTTGCAACATCGTATCAAACAATTCACGAGCCTTGTCCATGTTTCCACATTTTGCATTCATGTCAAGTAGGGCATTTGCAAGTACAACACCTAAAAAAATTCCTCTATCTGTTATGCTTTGATGGATGTCCATACCCTATTCCAAAGCTCCCATTTTTGCACAAGCAGGGAGGATGCTGGCAAAGGTTGTGGAGTTTGGCTTTATGCCTTCCAATTTCATTTTCTTGAAAATGTTTAAAGCCTTTTTGACAGATCCATTTTGTGCATATCTAGCAATCATTGCAGTCCACGAGACAACATTTCTTTTAGGCATTCTATCAAATAGTTCACATGCCTTGTCTATGCTTCCACATTTTGCATACATGTCTACCAAGGTAGTTACAACTACAACATCTGACAAAATTTCTCTATCCTTTATGCTTCGATGAATGTCCATACCCTATTCCAAATCTCCCATTTTGGCACAGGCAGGGAAGATAGTAGCAATGGTCGTGGAATTTGGCTTTACACCTGCCAATTGCATTTGCTTGAAAGTTTCTAAAGCCTTCTCAACAAATCCATTTTGTGCAATTGCAACTACATCTAACAAAATTCCTCTATCTTTTATGCTTTGATGGATGTCCATACCCTGTTCCAAAGCTCCCATTTTGGCATAGGCTGGGAGTAGGCTGGCAAACGTAACTAAAGAAATGCAATGATCAGCTCCAAAGACATCAAACCACTACTAACAAAACCGAGAGTCTAAAATATGATAGGGAATAGTGTGAGCTGTCCTAAAATAAAATATTTTATTTTCAATTTCAACTAAAACATAATTACTCAGCCATTTAATGTTATTAATAAGTTTTTAATTTATGAAAGAGATAAATGGTTGGCCACAAGTACATGAGTTACTAAATGCACACAAATAAGTGAATTTGATATTCAAAACTATCTACAATGAATTCAATTCTTGTCCATTAGTCATTTATGTTTGCAATAAGCATCTTTCTTTGTTTTTCTTAATCTTTATTCATAGTTATGTGCATATTTCATATTCTATAATTAGGATATCAATTGCTATGGATGAACACTAGCATGATGTTTGTGTTGTGGTATAGATGCGTGGAAACATAATTATTGGATTGTTATATTATAGAGATCATAAATCTAGATATCACATATTAGTTATAGCTCTTCTTGGATTGAGTCTAATGTTGACATACAGTCATAAAGCCATTATTAGCAGATCTATCCATTTCTAGTAAAGACAATTGAGAAAGTCATTTTGATATTGAGAGTTTCTTATCTGTTTACCTATTGATCATTATTAAGCCATAATATTTAGGTCTATTTATCTCTCTTGCAAAACCTCTGTAAGTGTCCTAGATTGTCCCTACTACTCACTCTTCAATTCGGAAAAATGGAGTTCTAAAGATTTGTTGCACAAGATGGTGTTGAACGTATCAACAAGGCTAGCATGGAAGGCATGTTCAAGCTTCCACTTGTACAACTTACAACAAATGATTTGTTGATAGAAGAAATTCTTGAAATAGGGATACAATCGAAAGACAAGTAAGTACATACAAACCTCCTCAGTTGAAAGTAAAATCTGTGTATAAAAAGAGTACATTGAATCCCAATCCATAAACACAATAGAGATACCGATGGAGACTTAATTGGATGTAGCATGTCGCACCAAAGTTGTTAGAGTATTCTAAGCTAGTACATAATGTTTCGTAAAGCCACATTAGTATTTTACCCAGATCATTATCTACCAAAACTAACTATAGTAATCCTTTTGAGGATTAATTTCATGGTGCTAGATCTTCATTTAGTTCCACTTCTTGTTGGAGATAAGAACAGTTATTTCTTGAGGTAGATGAATATCCCATCAACAAAGGACAAGACCCTTTCTAGAATATAACAAATTCTACTCCAACAAAAGATCATGGGGGTTTCACTAGAGATATTGAATAAGAGATAGACTTCTAATGCTGCATTAAAAGCATTGGAATGTTCTTCATTGTTGATGTAAACTCTCTGTGATGCCACCACAACGAACAAAGGTGTCAAAAGTTGTTTGCAATGCATGGATTTTTAGGATTGTCCTTTGAGAAAATAGAATTAAAGTATGGAAGCAGGATCTGCCAACTCTTGAGGGAAAGACCATGTCAGACAATAATTTCTATTTTCTTGCCTGTGAAGAAAGACCATGTCAGACAATATCAACGAACAACAAAATAAGGAGACAATTGCTAGATTGTGGTTCAACTTGAAAAGAAAAGGTGATGGAAAATGTTATTGTCCATGCAAAATTTGTAAGGGGTTAAAGACTAGAAGACTTCTAATCAAAACAACAAAGAAACATTGTAGGCTGCATGGTCACATTGAAGGTGGACATGATTATCATCCATTGGTAAGTTTTTCATTATATCGTTTTGACAATTTATATACATAATAAATCACGTGATGATGAGATCATGATCATAGTTTATTTATGTATATCAATTTTATATAGGTCAAGCACCCCGGAGCACATGGTATGGATCAACACAACCCTGAGAATATGGTTTTCGAAATGGACGGACATGGAGGTGTGAATATCGAAGTTGGAGATAATGATCCCATGGAAGATGACGATCATGAGCCAGAAAACACAATTGAAGATGATGGTACAAATACATTGATCCATGACTTATTTAGTACTTGCGCAGCTGATCACGATTATGAAGATGACCTTGATGTTGTTCATGATGTCCCTCTACTTGAGAAGGCATCTGAGGCCCTTTATGAAGGCTCACAGGAAACTCTTCTCTGTGTTGTATTGTTGTTGTTGAACTTGAAGGTTATGAATGGTTTATCCAACATAACAATGTCACGTATGTTAAGGCATGCCATATATGTCATAATAAACTATGAATCATGCTGTACCATTAATATTCTTTATTATAACAAATTATATTTTGTTGTTGTAGATTTATAGGTGAGTTTTTGTTACCACCATCAAATATTCTACCTCACTCATACCGAGAATTATCTGCCGTTATGAAAGATATTGGAATGGAGTATCAAGCAATAGATGCTTGTCCCAATGATCATATTATATATCAAAAACAACATGAATTTTGAACTGAATACCCTGAATGTCATATCAGTAGTTATCGAACAAATCAAATAACAAAAAGGGTTCTTTGCAAGGTTCTTTGCTATATTCCCATTATTCCACGTATGCAATGATTATTCAAGTGCACTACCTTGGCACAATTTATGGATTACCATGCACGCAATAGAAGTCAAGATGACATTATTCAAATTCCT
The DNA here is from genome assembly GCF_030272615.1 of Cryptomeria japonica. Taxonomy (NCBI): domain Eukaryota; kingdom Viridiplantae; phylum Streptophyta; class Pinopsida; order Cupressales; family Cupressaceae; genus Cryptomeria; species Cryptomeria japonica. Next base: position 49,187,851 of record NC_081412.1, on the reverse strand, counting down.
GTGGATGGTTCAACATTTATGGACATAGAGGAAAAGTGGCCACACTTTAAAGAAGAACCTCGTAATCTCAAGCTTTCATTGGAAGCGGACAGTGTCAATCCATTTGGAGAGATGAGATCTGTTTACTCAGTGTGGCCTGTTTTTGTTATCAACAATAACATTCCTTCATGGATGTCAATAAAGAGGGAGCACATAATGTTGGCAATGATTGTTCCAGGTATTTTATCATTTAAATATAGTCATGTAAATTTAATTATAAATATTGCAGTAAAATGGTCATAATAATTATGTAATGTTTTTGTTCATTCGATTAGGTAAGTACCAAGTTAAAGATATGAATGTATATATCAAGCCTCTTATCGACGAGTTGCTGGAGTTATGGAATGGTGTCACTATGTATGACGTCTCTAGACCAATAGGACAAAGACAATTTCAATTCCATGTGATGCTTCTATGGACAATACACGATGCCTCGGGGCTAACACATTTTTGTGGTATGTTATAGTGTTTAAGTTGTGCATGAACATTATAATTCAAAAAATTATCATATTTAGTCCAATTATACATTATCTTGTAGGTCTTCAAACAAAGGGAAAATTTGCATGTCCTATTTGTGGTCCAAAGATGAAATCTTGTCATTCAAAAAGTTTAGGAAAGCAGGTGTTTGATGAGTATAGGCACTTTCTCCACAAAAATCATAAGTATCGAATTACTGAAAAACATCTTTTCAATGAGAAAGAAGAGAATACATCAAAGCCACGAAGAATGACACCTCACCTGTGGAAGTTGGAATATAATAGAATTAATCGTCAAGGTAATGCCATTCCATCTATTGGTTTGTCATAAAACATCTTTTCTATTTTGTTTTGTTTACTGATGATGTGATTGATGATCATGAAGGTCGTGAAGGCATAAATGACCACCTTCCTAAGGGAATAAAAAGTTATCCCCGACAATTTAGTAGGTTTCCCTACTACGAGAAGTTACAAATTGTTCATTTGTTTGATAGTATGCATATTGGAAAGAATATAACAAATACATTATGGAAAATATTGGATGGAAGGTGTGACAAAGAAAAAATTGTCAAAATATGTAGTGACATTCAAGATTCCAATCATGCAATGATAAATGTCATTCAATCAAATAGCCATGGAGACCAGATTAATATAAGTGAACTTCCTTGGTTATCAACGGACCAGCAAAGCAATGCTATAAAAGAAGTCATACGAAAAATTCAATTTCCCACAGGATTTGATGCGAACATAAACAATCTCATATCAAAGAAAAGTGAATTTGGGCCAAGGATGAAAACGCATGATTGGCATACCTTCATTAAGGTAATTCATGTTCTTGTGTTTTTAGTATGTATTTAAGTACTGAGCGTACGTGTACTTTTCATTATGTTACAAAAAAATGAAAAGATAATTTTATAATTGTTGCAGTACGTTCTACCTCTATCTCTCCTAGACGACTTCAACAATAATGTCAAGCAAGTCATATATGATCTTGGAAAATACATAAGGTAAGTAGTGATATTTGTTTAGTTCGTTGTATAGATATTATATTTGCGATTTGTTTTACTTCTTATGCAATATATTTTTTTGTGTCTTGAATACCTTGTAGGTGGTTGTCATGTAAAGAAATCCATAAAGACGATATAAAATATTGGAAGAGAAAAATTCCTCATTTAATGTGTGAAATGCAAAAGTGTCTACCTCTAGCTTTTTTTAATGCACAAGAACACTACCTCATACACCAAGTTGAGGAGATTGAATTGTGTCGACCTGTACACACTAGGTCAATGTGGATGGTTGAGAGGCACTTGAAATTTTTGAAGGCTTTGGTTTGACAAAGAGCACATCCTAAGGGTTCTATGGTGGAGGGATATATGGTATACCAGAATATGGTGTACATTTCTGAATATCTTCCTAAGTTTGCAGCAAAGATCCATGTGGATCGCATTTGGGATCCCAACACCATTAACAAATTCGAAGGAGAGTACTTGACGGGGAAAGGTAGATTGAGGAAAGTGAGAGGTAATTATAAGATGTTATTGTAGTTAATTAATTCTTAATCTTCAAAATAAATCGATTGTAAGACGTCTATTTATTTTTTGTACAGTTGGTCGAGAGTGGGATGCACTACTTTTGTATATTGCAAACAATCTTGATTGGATGACGGTATGGATTGAACGTTGTCAAAATTTTGGATGCATGTTAACATGGGAAGGTGTGGCTTCATTGGTTAAAGAAGCACATCATAATGGAGATTCCAATGTTACGCAAAGGGAAATTGATTTAGCATATGGTTTAAGAGATAAACAGGTACGTATAAATTTATTAATCACCCATATGTTTATCAACTCACAATGCAATAAATTTTACATGTTTGACATATCGCAAGTCAAACACCACAACGTTATGTGCTGCAATGGTCATAAATTTCGCATAAAAAAGTTGGATGACACGAAGAAAACTTGTGATTCTGGCATCACTGCAGTCTTTGAGGTGACAAATATTTCATCGAGAAATGACATTTATCCTCAACAGTCTCAAAATCGATACTATGACATTTTGGATGATATACTTGAGTGTGACTTTAATTCCTTCAAATTAGTTTTGTTCGTTGTCAAATGGTACAGGCTACGATTGAATAAAAATGATCCTGATAGAACTGTTATTGAACATGATAATGGTTTTATAATGCTAAATACAAGGTCATTTGAACCAATTGGGGATGAGCCCTATGTTCTTCCAAGCCAATGTGAGCAAGTATTTTACTATGAGGTTCCACATAAACCGGGTTGGTCATTTGTTGTTAGACATGATCCAAGAGGAAGGTCGATAAAGTATAATGTGATGGAAGAAGAAGATACCGAAGAAGTAGAAGATGAAGTGGATGATGATCACGATCGACAGTTTCACAATGACGATGAAGAAGAAGAAGACGAAGAAGAAGAAGAAGAAGAAGAAGAAGAAGATGATTATGATGATGATGATGCTGATGATGATGACGGTGATGATGATGATGGTGATGATGATGGCGAAGACGTTGATGATGATGATGATGACGACGATGACGGTGATGATGATAATGATGATGATGATGATGATGATGATGATGATGATGATGATGATGATGATGATGATGATGATGATGATGATGATGATGATGACGATGATGATGGTGATGATGACCTTGATGCTCATGATGATGAGGAATGAACTGTATGAGGAATGCAATTAGTATATTATCTATTGAATATTGACTTCTTGAAAGAATTTTTTTTACATAATTAATTCATTCTATTTTATATTCTAATGCCATTACATAATTAATTCATGATGCACCTTTTAATATGGAGATGGAGATAGGGGGTGTGACTATTTATGTGACAATTTTTAAACTGTGTTTATTTATGGAAATTGGATTGTTTATTAGCTATGTGACTATTTATGTGACCATTTAGTTGAGGATCCTGAATAGTCTACATAAAGTAAAGGTAAGGAATTACAAAATTTACAATGATTTTGATGACAACATCTTATTATTTAATACTCTTTTTGTTTGCAAAGTTCATGTTGTTCATGTTGTGTATGATGTAATTTTGCTAACATTTTTTATAGTTTTTCTTTGTCACAGGCCGACATGGATCCATCACATATTGCAGACAGAGATGTACCTTGCGACACTTCTACCGAGCAGGTAAACCTCATTGTAATTGTACAAAATAGGTAGAAGCAAACTGTTGCATTATTATGTTCTTTTTTTTAGTGATTTATACTAATTTTATAATTGTTAATGATATTCTTGACATAGACGGATGTTTGGGGAAAGGGAAAGGGAGTTGCAGTACCTGAGCACCTTTCTATGGATGTGGAATCATTAGGGTTAAGCAATGATGACCCTAAAGATCCCACAGACCTTGTGAAATTCTTTAAAATGCCTCTTATAAAAATTAGAAAAGAGATTGTTGCTTTGGCAGCCGTGCATCCTACCACTGATGAGATACAACAGAGGGTGGAATTATTGTATAAGACAGTAGAAAACTGGCAAGTAAGCAATAATGAAAGCTTTAATTATAACAAAAGTTCAATAATGGTTTATATTTTATTCTCTTTTTATGTCATTAACTAAAATATGTACGTATTGTTTTTACAACAATTTATCCGCCCTCATGAAAGTCGTTCCTATGATCAAGGTGTTGCAGGATCAATTGATGACAATTTTATTGTATTATCACTTGCTTGGATTATCACTCTGAGTACCCAAAACACATCATACTTGATACTGTCAATTTTGAAAATAAAGGTTCATCCTTGTTTACAATTCTTGCACTTTTCATATATTTAATGTTTGATATATTTAATGTATTATTCTTTAGGTGCTGTCAATGTTACTGTGCAAATGCCGACGCCGCCTCATCAGAGGTCACCCTCACCTGTATTGCTGACTGCAATGTCAGCAACACGTAGCATGCAGACATCCTCTAGTGCACGTCATATTGGCCCGCCCACTGTTGGTAGATCCCTCTTTTTCTCTTTCTTCTGTCATGTGTTTATTTCCCGTCAAGCATTCTTTCTTGAATTCTAATGCCCTTTCATAGTGGATTCATTTTTTGCAGGAGGAGATGCACATGAGGATGTGCCACAGGCGACTACTGCTGATAACATAGCATCGTTTCCTGGATCTTCTCGTATTGCTAGTATGAGAACATTGCAGGCCACATTCGTGGTGAGCGATGAAGAAATGCTTCCCTTAAAGATACAAAAGGTTCCAGGTACTTTAAAATTATTATTATATATACTCTAATTGTAATTTACTTTATGATCACTCGTTTTGGTCTAATATTGAACCCATGAATTTTTTGCAGGCAATGATATTTTCTATAAACATCTTAGTGACATTGCATTGCAGATATTTGGGCCCACCATATGTAAAAGGTGGTACATCATATGTGAACTAACCCTTATCCACTTTTGATTTCATATCATTGCTAGAATACTTTTCCTTTGATCCATTTCTTGAAGTGTAATAAATGTAGCTTCAGTTCATTTCTGAATCTAATAGGTTTGTTTTTGCATTAAAAGGTGGAATGACCAAGGAAAAAAGGTTAAAAGATAAATTGACAAACTAAATGGTTGAGTGGTTTGGAAATGACACCTTTGACAAAACCAAGCTCCTTGAAAAAGCTGGCACATATCAAAAGTATGTGAGGGACCAATACAGGACCCATTTGGAGAGGAACCTAAAGTACGAGCGTCCCCCCATGATTCTAGAGAGGGAGTGGAAGGACCTGATTTTGGATTGCCAAGGAGAGAATTGAAAGGAAAAAAGGAAATACACCAGTAGACACCAGAAGAAGGTACGGGATACTATTAAGAATGTAATTATGTACTAATTAATTACTCTTTATATTTATATAATCTAACATATTTCAAACTTTTTATAGACTGAGTGACACGTCAAAGGCAACCAAGGAAAGGCAAGAAAAGCACGGGCAACACAAAATCGGCTCTGGTGGTTACATGAAACTTGCTGCACGAATTGTAAGTATCTCATGTAAACTCCCATATTGTCTCAAAATATTAATAAATTGCAAACGTTTTTTTTTTATCAAACAATGCAAGCAAAATTCACGGTACCAAGCAAAAATGCAGGGCTCTGAATTCAATAGAGCGCCCACAAAAGATGACAAGAGAATTGCCTACCAACAAGGCTATTCAGCCGTGCAGGGCTCTGAATTCAATAGAGCGCCCACAGAAGATGACAAGAGAATTGCCTACCAACAAGGCTATTCAGTCGTGGCTGATCGGCTACGAGAATTGAGTGGGCATACACAACATTCGAGTGCATCCATCACACAGGTAAATATGGTAAATGGAAGTTGTTTCAAATTGAATACTTTACCAATAATCTAATTGATGTTGAGTTCCAACATAAAGTGACTATATTTGTTTTAAATAAGCAAGCAATGATAACAATGTGCATGTCATTGGAATGCATCCTGCTAATTGTGAAACACCACCTGCACATGAAGGTCCGGATGTGCATCCCAATAGTGGAGGTATTCATTTGCTATTCAAATTTATTTATTTAGCTAAATACAATTAAACATCTTAATTTGTAATTAGAGTAGTAATTAATGTAACCTTTCTTGTTAATATTTTAGAGCATGTAGTCGGTGGTGAGCAAGTGGAGCATGATCTGGGTACACAACCTCAAGAACGTGATGTTCCCCACTTAGGTGAAGAGGACCATGGTGTTCAGCATGTTGAGGTTGAGGCTACACAAAATGATGTGGCCCCATCAGGTAAAGAGCACAACAATTATGTTCTCTAAATTAATGAAATACTTGTAACAATAATATTTTTTTTTTTTGAATTTAACCCATTTCTTTGTTATTGCAGAGGACCCCCCTTCGCTTTAGTGTCCTCATCCTCAGTATAGGACTAGGCATACATTGAGATCATGAGCAGTTGGTGGAACATCTGCAGAGGGGGAAATGATGAAGACATCGATGTTCCACTTAGTCTTTTCATAGCTTCAAAGAAAAAACAAAGAAAGAAACGATTGTAATCTAACTTATTTGATAATGACTGATTTTTATGTGTTAGTGAATGTAATTATGTGCTAATTAATGGTTATGGATGATATGTGTTAAATTAATATTGATGAATGTTGCGTGTTAATTAATGTTAATCAATGTTATGTGTTAATGAACGTTATGTGATATTAATGAATGAATGCTATATTTTATTAATGGTAGAAATAATTAATGAATGAATGTTATAAGATGTTAATGGGGAATTTAGAGTGATGTTAGGGGGGGGGAGGGGCCAAATGAGCTTCCACCTTCAAGTGGTTGGCCCTGTTAAGTAGAGAATATTAAACTATTCTCAAAACCAAGCGAAGCTCCACAAGGTAACACACTTTTCAATATTTCATTATGTTGCACAGTTAATCTTATTGAATAATGTATATTGACTCTTAATTGCAGGGTCCAATAGAGCCAACACGAACAACAACACCACGAGTTGCTGGGTATAATGAACTCCCATATTGTCTTGTCTTTACACAAACAATATGAGTTGCTTCTAGTGTTGATATCCAAGGCGGGACTACAAAAGTTATGAATATGTCTCATCCTTGTAAGTTTTTTTATTACAACTCCTAATTCTTGAGACTAAACTTTTTGTTCTTGATGTTTTTCACTAGTTGTCATAACCTTTGACTTTGATGCTTGTGCCTTAATAGAACTAGATGTTTCTTGTATGCATACTTGGTCAAGGACTACATTATGATGCTATAGGGCTACAAACTAAGATTATTTATTGTATTGAGTTTCACATTTGACATGAGTTGCCCTATGACTGCTATGCACATTTATGTATATACACTATTTCTAGTCTGTATATTGATATTAATTTAGAGAAAATATTACAAAACTTAGAGTATTTTCCATAAGACTAGAAAAAAGCTCAGATAAATTTCTGCAGCATTTTCTTACAATTACTTGTGATCATTTTTTTAGGAGTCCTGGTATCCATTTATAATAGTATGGATGCATAAAAGCTTTGGACCCTTCAAAAGAAAGTTTGTTACAAACAACCGATCGTTTTCAAGAAGCGGTTATAAGTCCTTTTCAGCATCTGCGGCTTCCTCTGCTTGTTGTTTTGTTGCAACCTCCTGTAACTGCTCCCGAGCATCTTCTTTCTGTCCCATATACTTATCTTTCCACTCCTAATACACATCATCACTAGGCCAAGTAAAACTAGCAATCTTCTGTTTCATATCTTCTAGCCGCTTCCAAGTGACTCGTACATGCCCAATCTCTGTTTCTATGAAACCATAATGAGATTTCACTTTTTCAATTTCCTCAATTGTTTGGACAAATAAGGATGTGTCGTCAGTATTAATAATCTAATTGATCCTTAGGGACAAATTGTGGTCCACCTCCTTTAACCAAGTCTTCTCTTCCTTTAGCTGGACAGGACCAATGAAACCTCTTGGAAACATTTCAAATTTATGATTTGCATATTCTTTCCTATAAATTTGGGCTTTTCTTTTTGTACCTACTCCTTCCACTAAAAGAATATTCATCTCTTTTATAAACTCACATGTGGACCTTAGATTGTCATTCTCTTCTGCATCTGTATGGGAAGAACACATGAGCTCTAACTCTTTACCTCTAGGCACCCACTTATTCAGGATTGGTTCCAAAGTGGCTTCTTCTTCTCTCAATTTGATCAAAATCTCAAGAATCATCTTCATATTTATGTATACATTGGAGGTTTTGACTGAATCAACAAACTTCAAGATGGTGGCTTTCACCTTCTCCTCATATTTGTTTGCATACAATGTCTGAGCTTGTTTCAATTTTTCCAACTCATGTTGGACATTTTCAGGTAATTGGGAACTAGAAGGCATAGGAGAAGGGGGATATTCAATGATGGGACTAGTAGGAGGGGATCTTATTGGAGAGGAGGCTATAATGAGTGTAGAAGATTCACTGGGATGATATTGACCTGCCACTTGACTCTGGAGTCTAGCAATTATGCTGTCTCTATTGGCTATTTCTTCTTTAGCATCATTGTAAGCTTTTAAAATAGTCTCCAACTTCAATTGGAGATTAGCCTTTTCTTGTGCCTCTTTCTCTGCCACTGCAACACTGAATTTTGCAGTCTCCAGGACTATGCTTGCAGCTTCCACTACCCCTGTGTCTTGGACTCTTTTAACTATCATACCTCCTAAGAGGCTAGAATCTGATGCATCCTTCCTTCTTTTGTTTTCATCCTTCTTTAAAGACCACATGACAAGAGCAACATTATCTTTGCTGAATGTCACTCCTTCCATAGGCTTTGTTTCTTTCCTCACTGCATCAAGCACTAAGGCATCAACTATATCCCATTTAGGGAGAATCAACACACCAGCCTTTGCTACCATTTCTCTTCCTTTCTCAGGGGTGATTGCTTTGAACTCCATAATTTCTTGCTTAACCTCTTCTTCTACCTGAGTTGTAATTTTAAGAGGCTGTTCACTTTTCCTCTGTTCACATCTAGTCTTGAATTGATCAATATTTTGCTTCCATAGAAACTATATAAAAGCTTCTGATGTGACAAAATTACTGTCAGCTAGGAATTCTTCACTAGCTTGCTTAATAGTAAGGTCCATTTCTTGGCCCTTTAACTCACCATCAGTCAAATCTGTTTCAGCATTAGGTGGCTCTTCAGGCATCCCCTCTTGGGTCTCCTCATAGGTATAGGCAATCTCACCAAGACTCCCTAACTGCAATAATTGTTCAGCCACAACTTGTTCATCTCTAATGTGGATAGGAGACTAAGATGGAGAATATTGAGGCTCATCAGTTCAATTTCCTTTCCCACTCTCTGCTTCTTAGGGGAATCCTAGATGTCAGTGACATCTTCAATTTTCCTCTTCCCTTTTGAAGTGGAAGGCTCACCTGTCATTGGCATTATCACAATGTACTTTGACCTTTTGTGCATTACATAGTCACCACGTGGGATATCTCTAGCAAAGGCAGGCTTAGCCAATACCATCTTAGCCTTATTAGGCTCATTTTGCATTATGGCCTCCCTCTTTTCTTTTAAGGTCTGCATGAGATCTTCAAAATAAAGAATCAGGAATTTTATTTTCTCCTCAAATGGATTGAAGCTAGAAAGGGGGTCATAACCAGTGTCAAATTGATGGATAAAATCAAGGGCTTTCTTATATGCCACCCACTTATCCTTCCTAAGTTCTTGCTCATCTAAGCTGAATTCATTTCTAATCAGATCTTCTGGGAATTGAAATTGATGTGGCCTACCTCTACACACTGCTCTTTTTCTGAACATGCCATTGAAAAAATCCTCGGGGTCTGCACATCTTGACACTGCAATAGACAACCTATATGGCTTAAAGAATTCTTCAAAAAATCTCCATCCACCCTTAGTGATCACAAAATGGTGAGCCATGGTAATAGTTGGGAAAATAGTCCCTTTACCTCTATTGGTTAGCTCTGCTTCTTGTACTCCCCCAATTTGTCTCAGAACTTTTGCAATCCCTATCTTCAATGGGACCTAATAGGGTAGTAAAAAGGGGGTGCCTCTAAATCCAAACACTCTAAAAATAGTAGACATAGTGTACAAATATATGTCTCCCCAATTGTGAACAATCTTGATATCCTCTACAAACTCCTTTGGTCTGAGAAACTCCAAAAGAGCCTTAGGAATTCTAGGGTTTTCTCTGCATAGAAGAATCCTAATTTTAGATGCAAACATCTATCAAACATTAAATAACTTACAAATTCTCTATCCCAAGATAGAACAATACTCCACAATTGCACTGACATCTCCTCTTTATCCTTGACCTTAATCAGGTCCATCTCCTTTCCAAAATAATCAGCCCCTTTGAACAGAAACATATTCATTAACATGGAGTACCATCCAAATGGCCTATCCACCTTACCATTTTTGATTCCTACTAGCCCTTTATGAATTGCATCAGCAAGGTATGAGGCATAATCAAATGTTATTACTAGGGAGGGGTTTAGAATTTGTGCAATCATTAACATATAATGGGTTGGCATATTCATTTCAGCATCCTCTCCAAAAATCTGGCATAATGCCCAATACATACCCTTAGCTCTCAGAGTGAATAGGTTGAGAGAGAATGGTTCCATTGTGCTGGGGCCTACAACTGTTAACCCCCCTATCTTTACAAAGAATTCTTTCAATGGGTCACTTCTAAGATGATCCCTTTGTGTGTTATAAACATGGGCTAACGACTCAAAGTCAATAGGTTCTAACAAATTGGAGGACTCACTGAGTTTAAACACTTTCCTGAATTCATCTTCATTTATCTCAATCAAGACTGATCCCTTTATGTTCCTGATTCATCTTGCCACAGAGTCATAATTCTGTGCAATCAGGGCTAACAGATCTACATCCATAAAAACACCTGGGACCACAAGCTTTCCTACATCCTGCTCCCATATGCCATTCAAAGGAGCTGGGGAATTCCTCTGCCCAAAACTGACTTTGAAGAGTCCTAAGCCTGACAATCCTATTTCAGGGTCCCTCAACCAATTACCCTTATCATAAAGGCCATCTCCAATTTTTAGACGAGGGTTCTTAGGTACTAGCTCTTTGGCCTTAGCCCCAGCATTGGTGGACATGGTTAATTGCTTTAAAAAATCATCACAGATATTTCGGTCCTGGTAATTCACTTTCCCTGTAAATTCTCTTCTGGGTGCCATTCTGGTCAAACAATTATACCACTAGAAGCTAGCACAGACCTCTAATGAATTAATTCACACAACAGTATTCAAGAACAAACCAAGAGTTATCAAGAAAAGCACAAGAAACCTGATTATTCGCCTGAAGAAAATCGCTCTGCAACAATTCACTCTGCAACAATTCGCTCTGCAACAAACTTCGATGAAACAATACTTAGCAATCAAGTTGATGCAAACTGAAAAGGGCAAGTTGGCATTTAAGTTTTTAGAAATTAACTCTGCATGCTTTGGCTTTCTTTTCAAAATTAAATTCACCATATCAAATTCAAAACTACCTCCAACAGGTCATAATTTCTCTAAGTCTTTCCTCTATTTTGCTCTTTCGCTACTTCGCAGAACATAAAACCTGTGCTCTTTTCTTTCGTGAAACAACGCTGGCCGTTGGACCTCGAGAACTTACATCGCCTTTATCTCCATTTAATCTCTTTGCTTTAGTGTCGGGCCCTACGTCCTTTTCGCCACTTTGCGGAGTTTAACAGTTGTGCACTTTTCCTTCGCGAGGCCGCGCTAAGCATTAGATCAAACTCAAATCACTCGGCCTTCAACTCCAACCACGACCGTCAATCCTTTTAACTAACTGTGCCTCATCTTGATGGCTAACGATTTTCGCCATTTCGTTGAGGTTAAGCTGCGGGCATCTTCGGGTCACAAAACAACGAGAAGCATTGGATCAATCTTGAGATGAATGCCTTTTAAGTGGGCCCTTTATCCAGGAATTACTTACCCCACTTGTTATCCAGTTAATAAACGCCACATGGCAGTCAGCCATTAGCCCTGGAAACTCCTTTTGGTTCCACCCTTAATCCGCCACGTGTTTCCTTTTACTATTCCCACATAACTGCCGGTTACACCTAGGCAGGTCCTCAACCACTTTTTTAAACCACGTGTCACGTCACTCCTCCATGTGGTTTCCACCTGTCTTTCGCGACTTCGCGAACATTATTCTTCGTTTGGCTTGCAGCCACAAAACCATGAGAACTGTTAGATCAAAACAAACCTGATTTGCTTTTAACTTCATACCATGCCTGTCCCTTGGGCCCATTGGCCTTTTCGCTACTTCGCAATGACTAACTTGCTAGCATCTTATCTCCGCGAATTTACACGAGCCGTTAGATCTCAAGAACTTGCTCGTTGTTTACTCTTTTTATGACAACCTTGCCCGGACCCACTGCGTATCGCCAACTCAGTGCCTTGTCATTGCCATGTCATTGCCAACTAGGGTTACCACATTTACTACCACTCTTAGCGAGACCCTCCACCTTTTCGCTATTTCGCTAAAGGTATAGCTCGTGCATCTCCCAGCCATGAAACAACGAGAATCCATTGATCTTTTTCCAAGCTCTACAAAAAGCGGTAGCTGTTATGCCATGTCACTCCTCCGTGTGATTTCTACCTGTCTTTCGCGACTTCGTGAACATTATTCTTTGTTTGGCTTGCAGCCACGAAACCACGAGAACCGTTCGATCAAAACAGACCTAATCTGCTTTTAACTTCATGCCATGCCTATCCCTTGGGCCCATCAGCCTTTTCGCTACTTCGCAATGACTAACTTGCTAGCATCTTATCTTCATGAATTCACGTGAGCTGTTAGATCTCAAGAAATTGCTTGTTGTTTACTCTTTTTATGACAACCTTGCCCGAACCCACTGCATATTGCCAACTCAGTGCCTTGTCACTGCCATGTCATCGCCAACTGGGGTTACCACATTTACTACCACTCTTAGCGGGACCCTCCACCTTTTCGCTATTTCGCTGAAGGTATAGCTCGTGCATCTCCCGGCCACGAAACAACGAGAAGCCATTGATCTTTTTCCAACCTGATCATTCTTTAACCAAAGAAGACCGCTTATCTCTAGGACCCGCCAAACCCTTTCGCCACTTCGCGAAGGTTAAAACACGTTCAGCTTGATCTCACGAAACCACGCTGTCCGTTCGATCAGATGAAACTTGATCAGTGTTTAGCTTTGGTCCAAACCTATATGCTAGGTCCACCTTCGCCTTTCGCTACTTCACGAAAACTAAGTTTTGAGCACTTTTTGGTCGCGAATCAATGAGGGCCATCAGATCAACAGAAAATCACATGATACTTATAAGGCCCGATGGACATTAGAAAAGGCAGATTAAAAGCGAACAAGAATAAAATATTTAAAGGGACCGCCTAGGTAAATGACAAGGGGAGAACACTTTTATGATAAATGGACCCATCACTTAAGTGAATAGTATAGTAATGCCAAATTAGAAACCAAAAGGGCTTTTCTCAGGTATTATTTTTTTTTATATCAATGATAATTATTACTTTTTTTTATAAAAATGGTCATCGTCGGAATTACGATGAATACCAAGCTTTTGACCGATGACTTCTTTGACCGTCGACAGAGTCCATTGGATTGTTGAATTTCCGATGGGCATGCCATCGTTGACCAATGTGACACCAAGTTTTCAATGGTGGATTTTGTCGACACTCCGATGAAAATTCGTCGAAAATCTGACAAACGGCCATCGGAAATCAGCTCTGAATGTACTAGTGTGGAGAATAGATGTGATCGGATTGGGTATTGGCATGGATGTCTAGGAGGAAGGCGGGATGGAAACAACAAGGACGGATACCGCGAGAACTATTTATTGGGGTTGAATGATTAGCAAAGGCACGATTGATTGGGGTTGAATAATTTGTTGGGGTGCGATTGATTGGGGTTGAAGAATAGGTGTAATGATGTGAGTAGGAGAAAAGTCTCCTTGTGGTTGTTGATCGAGGATGGATCTATCAAAATAAGGGGGAAGACGACCTCCATTTTCAATAAGAGTCTTTAGAAGACCACTAGGATTATGTCAGATGAATTTGTCCCTAATTTCTTGATTATAAGAATCTTCTAGGAAAATTTGCACTTTCGGGGAGAGGTCATCTTGATCAACCATGTTAGGGTCCCCTTTGTGATTGAGGATCTTGGATGCCAGGTTGCGCACTTTGTGTAAGATCTTGATATAGGATAGTAATGTCAGACATGCCATATTGTTGTTCATCCATCTTCTTCTTTTGGGATCGAGTTGTGACCATGCAAGAATAATCTTGGGAAAATTTATTAGAAGAAAAGTTTGATGAAAGGAATTAGCTAGGAATTTGGATTTTGATATGGTTCAGATTTGATGAAATTGGATAGATTTATTAATGGGGTCCTTAGATTAGGACAAGAGTTGATTAAGATTTCACCTTAGTCCTTGGATGAGGATTTTAGGTGGGAGATGCTGATGAAACCACAAACAAGGTAACAACCAAGTTGGGTGAAATTTAGACCTTACGATAATGATCAAAATCTCTTTTCTACTAAGGATTGACTAATGATCCCAAGCAAAATAAAGACGTAGGATAAGAGTCTTGATCAACTCAAAAGATGAGGCAAAGGTACTTGGGGGAGATTATTTCCCAAGCACAAAGACCAAATGATTAATTGATTAAGGATAAGGTCTAAATAGAACTTTACAAGGCATAAAACCTAAGCATGAGGTTGATTTCATTGAAGGATGATTTATTAAGGATAATTGATTAAGGATTGATTTGATCAAAGATAATTGATTAAAGATTGATTGATGTGCTAAGTCCTTAGAAAAGGTTGATGATGAAAGATCAAAGAAGGGTGATAGTGATGACTAGAAGAACTTGATGACTAGATTATCCTTGATATGGAAATGACTGAATAAGTGATAGGTTCGGATGGAAAATTGTATGAAGGTATGCGACCACCCCGATTTTGATGATAGTTGGTATTGAAAGACAAGCCTGATCATTGGTGTAAAGCTCGGACTCTTAGTTCATCACTTGCATCAAACTCATTGCTATGACCATGAATATAATCATGATATCGGTTTAAAAATGTCCTATGCTTAAGAAAGAGTTTGTGGTTGGTATACCAAAACTTTCAGCGTCTAATGAGTTGTGCTTGTGTGAGCTTATTATTCTTGATTGGATGATGGATTGACTTCTTAGGATACTTGTACAACTTAGGCTTATGAAACATGAGGCGGGCAGAGTTTCGACGTAGTTTTGACTTGTTGGGAAATTTGGACTTGAACGTGACTTGGACTTGACCAAGGTTGATTCAAAATTTGGACTAGGATATGACTAGGACAAAACTAGGACATGACTAGGATGACAATTTGGATATGACTAGGGTATGGCTAGGACATGATGTAAGGATGACTAAGGACTATGACTTGGACTAGGCTTGACTTGGATTAAAATGTGACAAAAAGTGACTTAGACTTGGACTATGATGACTAGGATGTTGACTTGGGTATACCAATTCTACTCTTGGCAAGAAGACATAGAAAACACATTAGCCATTGACTCAAATAGAGACATCAAGCACAACATGCTATCCTAGGAAGTTGGTTGAGGAGGAAAACCTTTGGTTTCTGACTTAGGTACACACCCAATAGCTAATTAGAATATGGTCGCTGAGTCTCACGTAATGGATTCTCAACGCCGTATTAGCCAACACCAAATGCTAATGGGGGCATGATATGACAAGTCTTTTGGGGGAGTTACTATCTCTCTTGCACAAAGATTATCCACCTTTTAGAGGTGAACCAAGTAGCTTCTAATACTAGAGCTCTTAGTAAGGGTTTTTGTTCGAAGACTACCCTTTGTAGTCGTGCAAGCACAATTGAGGCCTATAGCCCTACAAAGTACCAAGAAAAATGGTAGTCACACAAGCGCGATTTAGACCTCAAGGGCCCTAGAAAGTGATCGATATGAGTATAAACTCAAATAGCTCCATCCTCTAAGATTTTCATCTCAAAAGGGGATTTTATTATAGTGAGTTGGAATGCTTGGTTTCAACCGTACTCACTTGGGTCATTCCCCTCTCACCAATGGCTGCACTAGTGTACCAGACAAATCGGGAGGGTAGGCCCACTAAGGGTAAAAAAGTATGCAAGCAAAAATAAAAAATAAGACACAAAAGCAAGTGGTTAATTTTAAGCCCAAAATCCAAGTGTTATCTATCTAGAAAAGCACACACAAGACTAATCTGCAAAAAACAAGATTAGTAGTCTCAAATCATGTCTTGGATCGACTGGATAAAGCCTGCAAAACTCAAAAATCTGATCAATACACAAAATTCTGTAGAAACAATGCTCACGTTGAAGCGCCTACGTACATGCTACAGTGAGGTCTGAAAGCCCAAAAATAGAAAATACTGAAAATGCAAAAAAATCTAGAAAAACATGGATTATAACTAGAGCATTCGCGTTGCTCTGATGTCGGTCACGCCGAAGCACGTGTGCTTGCGCCAAAGATAGAAAAGGGTTAGCAGTTAAACAAAAATTTGAAACTTCAAATTTTCAAAAATATGTGGGATGTTTTTAGAGCACTCGCACTAATGCGATGCATTTGTAAAAATAAAACACTAGATAAAACAAATAAACTTAATTTAAAAAAAAAAAGAAAAGTTTTTTCCCTTTTTATGTGTGTTTTTAGTAACTAATTAAAGAATAGAAAGTAGAATGTATAAAAACAAGAATAAGAAGGTGGATGGAGGAATGTTGAAGTCGGATGCGCTGTTCCCGCAATGCTCGCACTGATCAACAAACCTGCAAAAAGGTGGGTTATGAAATTTCAAATTTAAGTTGGTCGCGCTGAAGCGCTTACGCACGCACCAAAGCCTATATCACCTGCGCTAAATCTGTAGCGCTCATGCCAAAGTGTAGTCGCTCGCACTAATTCGATACCTACGACTAAAAACTTACAAAAACTTTACAAAAATTATTAAATTAGGGATGTGGGTCCCACTGAGCATGCCAAAATGAACCAAGGGAAAGATGTGGCGAGGGTATATGGTTAGTTTGAATAGAAATTTGCATAAAACATTTAAATAAACACAACAAACATCATTATACCTTCACAAACCTTCACTTGTTCCTCAGATTGGGCATGATGAAGTTGAAGTAGTGCCCCTTCTCCAACCTGATTGGATTTTCTCCTTGATTAAGTGTAGTTGGCTCTTCAAATGTGCACAAATGATTGAGAGGATGATAAAATGGATGAAGTGAGCATGGAATGGGAATGCAAGATAAATGGGTAAGTGATGGATGGAAGGAAATTTGTCTATAGTTTATGTGCTTGGATGATTTCTTGGACTCAAAAGGGCAACATGAACTTACTTAATTTGGAGATGGAAAATGAAGGAGTGGATTCTCCAATTTATAGAAGAAGGGGAGAAGAAATGGAGGGCTATGATTGATCAAAGACGGAGGGCCAAGATTGCACGTGAGCCCACACATGGATCAAGAGAGGTTGACATGATAAGTGTGGAGTCCAATAGATATGCCATAAAGGTATTTCTTGTCTTCACACTCCTCAAGGTTTATTGGAAAGGCTTCCCAATGCACCTTGGGAAGACGAAAGGAATAAAAATATTCCGTGAATGATAAGAAGGAGAATTTAAAAATTATCCAAAAAGGGAGCATGGGGATTGGAGGAATAAAAAGGAATTAAAAATTCCTCGAGTGAAGGGACACCTAGAGGAGTGTGATATTTTGAAAATCACACACCCACCTAGGAAAAGAGAATTTAAGGAAGGTAGTTGGATGGGGAGATGCATAGAGAGATGTGAGGGGATCATTTAAGGAAAGTGGTTGAGTGAGGGGACAAGGAGTTGACTTTGTGGCTAATCACAAGGATTAGCCACTAGCAACCCATTAGAAGAAAGATTAGAAGCTGAGGGATTAGGTGAGATTAGAGCAAGTGGAATTTGTAGGAGGATTTGACTAGGGGAGATAATGAGTGGAGGCAATTAAAAATTAGGAAATAATGGTAAGTGGGATTAAGAGGGTATCTAGAAGAATTAATTAGGCTAATGATGGATTAGAAAAAGGTGATTTGTAGGAATCAAAAGGATTAATTAATTATAGGGGGGATTTAGGAAGAATTAACTCTGGATGCCTTAGAAGAAGAAAGGAAAATTGATTTATTAACTGAATCAATTATTATACTATAATGACAATATTAATTAAATTTAATTCAATTAATATTGAGAAGAAAAAGGATTAACATAAATAAACAAAATTAATTATGTGGGAGAGTTAAATTAATTAAAATAATTAATTTAAGTGTCTACACATAGTCATGTCAAACTTGAAAGAATGATCATGTAGAGAACGAACAAGAGGGCCAGAATGGTTCCTCACAACAATTAAACAAGGATCATATCCATAAATAAGAATATTATGCTATCAATGATGTCTCCCACATCTGAAATGTAGGACTCCACAAACAAATTTATAATGTATGTCAAGTGATCATCCCATGAAGCCATGTTTGCAAGACAAAATTTGTCCTATTGCATTGAATCAAAAGGAGCACAAACTGCAGCAACACAAATGTCTTTAGAAGA
The DNA here is from genome assembly GCF_030272615.1 of Cryptomeria japonica. Lineage (NCBI taxonomy): Eukaryota > Viridiplantae > Streptophyta > Pinopsida > Cupressales > Cupressaceae > Cryptomeria > Cryptomeria japonica. Next base: position 49,169,164 of record NC_081412.1, on the reverse strand, counting down.
AATGGTATGCAAAGATATAATCTCAACCCACATCTCTAGAACTTCAAAATAAGAAATTACTCCAACATTCAAATGATTATAATCATTCTCTTCAAATGTGTCCACACTAGATGCCATAGTGTGGACATAAACTAAATGAATAATAGGAGAAAAATGTGAGAAGGTGTAGACTTGAGATTGGTGATCGACCTCTTGAAATGCAATAATATCTTTTCTTTCCAAATCCCAAATAATGACAGAGTCTATAGTGAACTCGCCACTCTTTCTAGCTTCACCATATGTGATCTATCAAATAGAAAGGATATCAATTGATAGTGAAAGAACACAAAGAAAATTATTGAATGCTTAATCACCCATTTCAATAGATTCTCTCACACAAACATACATAGATACATGTGTTGTTAGCCATCAAGATGTGTGGTGATGACTAAAAGACAAATGAAGGGAACATACTCTCTGATGAATCCATATGATGTGAAGGTCCTAAATCAAGTATCCACCCATCTATCTAAAATAGAATCTATAAATGCAATGTTCAATTTCTTTTCTCTTATGTTTCTCTAGCTTAGATGATGTAAGATGAACCCCCTGACATTATTGAAGGCACATTGATTTTATTATTCCTAAGGATATGGTTCAACTCATCAATTTGTTTTAAATAACATTAGTGTTCATCGGGCCCTATATTCTCACAAAGTGCATATTTAGGCTTCTCCTTAGATGATTCCCCTTTAGAGGGATAGGATATATAGTCTCTTCTTAGCTTGTTCTTTTCTTCTTTTTCTTTTTAACAAGATTCCCTAGTTCTTTCACTACCTCAATCTTGATTTCCACCAATGCTTGGTTCATAGAATACTTGAATAGACCCATGTGAATTAACTTTTCATCCTCTTGGATTAAGATATTTGAAAAATCATAAAAATTAGGATCAAAATATGATTCTCCCATAGAGAGCTAATGGACATGAAAGCTAGAAAAAAATATTGAATACTCAAGGTCAAGGTTAAATAGCACATTAAGTCAGAAATAACATTCTAGTTATTCAAAAGTGTGCTAACTACTCTCTCCTCAATCTTTCATGTGCTAGTACCAACTACAAACCATATCCTGTATCATTGCAAAAAGAAATAGAAAACTTGGGGAAGGGTGACTTACACAATAGGCCCATGGATTTATGAGATTGGATAGGCAAAGTACACAACTTAACACTAACTTGGAAAAAAATTTACTTCCTATATCCAATATATCCCTATTAGTTTTCCAAAACAATCCAAGCACTAAATATTTTTTATTCTTTTCACACATTGGTATTTCCTAATGGAGATACACTTTAGTATCTAATCATTATTATAAGTACTTTTATTTCTCTTGTAGGTAGAGGAATGAGGTGCCATCTCTTAATTGGCTAAAACATGACCTCTATTTGTTCCCATCAATAAGCCTCTCTTTACCTATGGAGATGCCATTTTTAATCTACAAACACAAACACAATCCTATACTTCCTTAAATTTTTTTTATTCATTTATTCTTTCGCATGTACTCACTACTCTTCCAACTCTAGAAATGTTGAGGACTATTGAACACTATTTCGTTGTCATTGACATTTCATGTGCAGTTGTAGTGTTGTCATTGGTATCAACCTTCAATATTATATTGTCATATGTAGTTGTGTGTAGCTCTAATTAAGTTCATGATTGGAAATCATGTCTTGTTTGTTGTTAGAGATACATTATTATGATGATATCATATGAATATAAGGATTAAAAGTATTAAGATGGGGATTAGAAGAAATGTGATGTTGTGGATATAATGTTGATGATATTGTATATGCTAGAATCCATTGTTGCATCTTTCTTAGTGCTCTTGAGTGAGAAAATGGTGCTACAAGGATGTTTTGGGCTCTACAGATTGATGAAGTATAAAAAGGTAGGAAGGTGCTTTGAAGGATCTTTCAGAGAATGTTCCACATTCCTTTGCGTTTATAGATTTGGTCTTGTGGTTTGGGTATCATTGTGTATGTGTTGTGGGCCTCACATTCCTACCTTTTCAGGTTTCTAATGTTATCAAAAAAATATTTTTGGTAAATACAATATGTTAGTAGTTTGGTTGCTTGTCAAGACTATTCTAGAAAATGCTCCACATTTCTCTCCATTTTCAATTTTTGGTGCTATGGCTTATTGGATGTGATTATATTGTCTATGTAGTGTCTTAGTTCATATTTTAGGTGGTGATGTGTACCAAAAGTATCTTTGACAATGTTCTATCTCATGATTGTATTTTTTGGCCTTTCAAGTTTAAAGAACTAGGTATCTATTAGGTTGTGTTGGCTTGTTTTGGCATGAAATCATGAAAGAAGTGTATTGGAATGTTGTTGAATTTTCATGGAATGTCTCTATGGGGTCCACATGACAATGGTTTATCTTTTTGGTGTCGCATTTTGTCTAAAGTTAGTTTTGCAAGGTGTTTTGTGGTTGCCTGACAAACATGACCTAGTCTCTTGCTTGAGTTATGCATTTGGGAGTCTATGCTAACATTGGAGGTTGTGATGAGTTTTATTTGGCCCAACCAAAGAGTCTCCAAAATCTAAAGTTTCATTACTTGATTTTTAGTTAAGAGCATTAATAGTAACTTTAAATTTATAGTCATAGCATATTTATTCATTCCTATTTCAATTATAATTTATAATATGTGCTTCATTCAAGAAAATCACACCCTCAAACAACTTATTCTTGAGTCATATTGATAATCTCCATCAAAATAAGTCGAAGATCCACGTTATTGGTTTGATACAAATTTGTCTTTGGAGTTTTCTTGAATAGTACAATTGAAAACATAAAAAATGGACATTGTTTAGACATCATATTAAAGGTGTAGGACAAATATATTTTAAAAAATATGCACATTATGAACCACCCATATATCTCATGTAGTGATCAATGGGAAATCTTTTGAATAACAAGACTACTATACTGCCTATCCCAACCTTCATATATAGACTTTCCTCCCTAAACCTCCCTAAAACTTAAAAATGCATGTAATTCTATCTATACATGACTAGTGAAAGGACTCAACATTAAAAAATGCAAAATTGATTTTTCATTTTCTTTGCATGGTATACATGATCTACACCCATGTTTACCTCTTTTGAAGAATATTGCAAGTGAGAGCCTTATTTTCAAGAGTCAACTGCATTACAAAAAGAGAGCTTTAAATGCACATTTGAACTTCCATAAATGTTTCCCGAGCACAAAACAAAATCCTCCACCCATTATACAACACTTAAAATTCCAACTTGGAGAAACATATCCTACCAAAAACAATTTTTTTTCTCTCAATGAGCTCATCTTTACCTTGTTTGATTTTTAAGTGTGATATTCTCATATAACTACTATAATTTTCTCTTCAAATGTCTCTCTACCTTTTTAACCCAATCAATACACTATTCTTTATTTTATCTATAAATTACAATTAATTCCAAATAAACTTATCTAACAAACCACATCTATACTTGTAATCTTCCCTAATACCCACATAGAGTCTCAATCAATTATGACTCTTTTCCTATTTCCAATCCTAAACAAAACTAAAACCATTGACTTCCATATAATAGTTTTATTGTTATTATTATTAACCTGTATAAGTTATCTATTTTCCGTTTACAAACCATTTTAATAACGTTTTCCTAAACGTATTCATTACACCAGAAGGATCTAGAAAAGGACCAAACAAACTAAATATTCCATCTTAGTTTTAAAATTGTGCCGACGTATTTTGAACCGAGACGATTCTAATGTGAAAGTGGGTTTGATATTTTTTATTGCAGCTCTATATCTTAATCTTTTATTATTATTTATTTAATTTTCAAAATTAAAAGACAGAGGTGGGACTGGGAAAAATTGATTTGTGATCAGAAATTTGTATGTGGGAAAGCCTGAAACTAATATGAAAACGCGTAGTGCCGTGTGAGGAGCTTTCAAAACGCCGTGTTGTAGGAATCCTTGGCAAATATATTAAAATAGACTCTTGCCCCTCACAGTGTATTAGGTAATGATGGTGTACAATTGATAATTTAAAACTAGTGTTTTCCAGTAGAGAGTTCAGTAAATGTTTGTAACTTCTTGTCTTCTACTAAAGTCATATATGTTCCTTTTTAAATTGAGCAGTTGTAGTCGCTGGATTTTAATTATTTAACCATTAAATTAAACAATGTCCAAAGAGAACAGTCCTTGGGAGTTCATGGGAACGCCAAGTCAATGATGGATTTCCTATAAATAAGAGCTGTGTTGAGCTAGGAGGGTAAAAGAAACAATGGCTGATTTTGCTGTGAATCTCATAAGCCGTCTGGTTTACATGCTGGTCGAAAAGACTTTCCAAGAGGCATCATTGGTAAGCAGTTTCAGAGACGACTTTGATTTCATGTTTAGGGAGCTTAACAGCATCAAATGCCTACTGATTGATGCTCATGGAGCGACACATTCCAGTTCAATGAATAATTGGTTGCAGAACCTCTAAGATTTCTTTGAGGACGCTATCGATCTAATAGAGAACACATCTCAGCAGCATAACAGCACTATTTCTCTCTGTCTACTAGGCCGTAAGATTCGATTGTGGAAAGTGGGCCGTAAGATTCGGGTGTGGAGAGCAAGCCGTAAGATTCGATTGTGGAAAGTGGGCCGTAAGATTCGCTTGTGGAGAGTAAGCCGTAAGATTCGGGTGTGGAGAGCAAGCCGTAAGATTCGAGTTTTGAAAGACCGAATTCGAAGAATTCACGAAAGCTCTAAGTATCTCCAATATCTTAGAGATATGGATGTGCAGCCATCTTCTATGCTGGTTAATGCAGTTTCCCTACACAGTGAAAGAAGTTTAAGTGGAGTGTTCATAGACGATAGTCCGGTGGGGATGGATACTAAAGAAATTGTTGATTAGCTGACCACGGATGACCCTCGAATCATTGCTGTCACAGGGTTGGGAGGTCTGGGCAAGTTTGCTGCTGAAACTCGTGTTCGATACCCAAAGATCAAAGAAACTTTTGACCATCGGATTTGGGTGGAAGTATCCCAAAGCTTCTCAGTTCAGCAGCTGCTCCAGCATATAGCCTCGGAGGTAAAACTTCCGGAAAACAAAAGGCAAACTAATCTAAGCGTTAATATGCTCAGGGATAACATCCGGAGCTACCTTCAAGGAAGTCGGTGTTTGCTTGTTCTGGATGATGTGTGGGACAGAAGGGCAAAAGAATTGATTATTTCTCAGGATTTCAAGGTTATGATTTCAACGCGTGACAAAAAAGTTGCACAACAAATGGGAGCTCAGCGAGCCCATGACATGAATCATTTGTCTGAGGCTGATAGTAGGAAGCTGTTCTTCATGCATGCATTCCGTAAAGACGAAATTGAGAGTCTTTCAGAGGACCTGAAGAAAATAGCCGAAGACATTGCAGACAAGTGCTCGGGATTGCCGTTAACTTTGAAGACAGTAGCAAGATCCATGGTGAACGTCAGACGGAATCCTAACAAGTGGGAACCCACGCTGAATCGGCTAAAGCAATTCGACACAATCACGGACGACGTTCTGCCGACTCTCAGGTTAAGTTTCGATGCTCTGCCTGATTATCTAAAGCCTTGTTTCCTTTTTTGTTCTGCATACCCGGAAGATACTAGAATGGGTTGTGAGTACCTAGTACAAGTATGGATTGCAGAAGGATTTGTTAATCCTGATGAAACATAAGATCCATATGAGCTTGGACGATCTTATTTAAAACAACTTGTTGATCGTTGTATGATTGAGTTTCTACCCTATAATGAGAATGATGATATGATCAAGTATTGTAAAATGCATGATCTGCTACACGGGTTAGCTCTTTTAGGGTCTCAGAAGCAGACCAAATGTTTATATCAGGCTAGTAGAAGCTTGAAAAAGTTTCCTGTAGAAAAGTGCCAGGGCCTACGGAGGATTTCATTGATTAAAAATGAAATAACTACCGCCGACAAATCCATCCCCTCTCCTGGGCTGCGTACATTACTCCTATGGTATAATCCTAATCTCAAATCAATTTCTAGACAGTTATTCAGTAAACTGAGACATTTGAAGGTGTTAGACGTGAGCCAGACTTCCATCAGATCATTGCCCGGGTCTATTGCAAAGTTAACGCATTTGAAACCACTCAATTTGTCCAGGACTAAGATTGAGAAGCTGCCCAGTTGGTTGAGTGCTCTCACAAATCTCCTCTTCCTCGATGTTAGCTGGTGCGAAAATTTGACAGATTTGCATTCAGGTGTAGGTGAACACCAGTGTATGCTGCATCTAAATACCGAAGGCTGTGAAAAATTGGAATTCCTACCCGTCGGAATATCCAAGCTTGTCTCCTTACGAAAATTAGGACAAGTTGTATTTAAGAAAAATGCTGCAAATGCTTTGCAGTTGATGGGTTTGAAAGGTTTGACTCTTCTCCAACAGCTGTCAATTATATTCAGCGGTTCCCAAGGCCTAATCAAAGAGGTCTTTGGAGAAATGACACAGATGCGGAAGCTCTTCTTCCAGAATTCCGATGATCATGCCCTCCTTCTCCTTCCACAAGAAATGTCGTCCATGAGGCGACTGGAAATTCTTCACTTACACAACTGCGTGATGCCCGCATGGATTTCTAAGCTTCAGAACCTCGTGGTGCTTGTCTTGAAGGGAGATCATTCTGCAAATTATCTTCCTTTGCAAAAAGTGCCAAACTTACAACGACTGACCTTATTGCAGAATAGTAATTGTACTCATTTCCCCGCAGAGTTTGGGATGCCGCCATCGTTTCCCAAACTGGAGTCCCTTATCATCCAAGATTTTTCCGTTCTGGAAAGTTTTCATTCCTTGGAAGTGGATTCAATGCCAAAGCTAAAATATTTTCACTTGCAGAATTGCAGCCAGCTAAAAGGATTACCTCAAGGCTTGGACAAACTCGAGAGTCTCCAGGAGTTAAAAGTGATCGGCATTGAAGCGTGCATAAGCGATCCCCAACTCCAAGAAAATGGCCTTTACTGGACTCATTTCAAAGAGCACAATATCAAATTCAGTTGTGAGTAATGGGATCCCTAAGTTGTTGGAATATTAAACTTCTCCCACCTCGCAACTGCATGCCCAGTTTTTCATGAGAACAACAGTCGTGTTTGAGGACAAAAATAGATTGTTTAATCTACAGTTTGTATGGATATGCATGTAATTTCTTATATTTTAAGTGTCTTCCGAATTGTTAAGACTTTTATGTAGAGAGGCAACATGTAATTTTTTTCTCGCCTCTGATTTCTAATCAGTTGATTCTTCACCATGTGTTCTTGTATCAAAAGGAAGTTTTGTTTGCTGTAATTTCTGTGTTTTCAAATTTTTTCGTAATTCAAATTTTATAGAGCCTGCTGCTACCAACTGATTTGTTTCCTTTGTTTATAAGAATAACACAGGTGATTTGTATGGTTCTTCCTCTAAAAGTGGTATCAATGTGTGTATTAAAATGCCTTAGCAAGTTACTTTTAAGTTCTGATATAAAATTTTTGAGCTTCCAGATGATGTTTTTGATTATATTAGTAGGGAGAAGGTCCTGAACTTACAAAATAGTAAAATCAAAGTACAACAACAAAACACCTTGTATCATGCATCTAGTCAAGAAAGCCCAACCAATTGTTCCTCGGAAGTACTCAAAAATTAACATGACTCTATAACTAAACATACTAATCTTAACTAACCACCACCTTCCGAGCATAATAAAAGTATTTTTAGTATCAACAAAGATAAGAACTTTAACTATATAGTCATAATAAAAGTTTGGCTAAATGGCATGCATGCCTCATACTATCAGAGAAACTAGCAACATTCACAACTACCATAAGCATAGTATTAAGCAAAACAAAAACAAAGCAAAACAACTTAATCATTGTTGATCAGATTCCAGTTTCATTGAAGCTTTAAAACCTGATTCACCCAAGTACTCTCCTGATTGTCCTCCCTGTCTTCATTGTCCTCATCCATCTTCCCTTCCTTTTACAACTTCCTCACCTTCTTCTTCATCATACTCTATCTTGACACAGCCCCCATGACAGCCTTTCTCATGATACCATCCGTGATGGTGCAAAGTGAACCAAATGCCTCACATATATTTTCAAACCGATTCCTATAGTCATCTGTTTTCTCTTCCAAGTTCAAAAGTCTCTCAAGATCCATAATGTGATCCTCTAGGTTTTTGTTGTTTCCTTTGTTTGATGGAAAATCCAGTGAACAGGTGACCATCTCAACATCCTCTTGAGGATTAGAAGGCTGTGAGTTCGGGTTAGAATCCTCCGAGTCCTCCTCAGACTCTCTCTCTTCTTCCATCTCTTCTTTGTACTATTCTTCTTGTTCCTCTTCTTCCACATGTAACTCCTCATCCTCCTCATCCTCATTATAAATATCATCCATTTCTTCCAGATTAAAGGCCTCTTCTAAATTTATGGTCGTATCCTTAGTCTCAGGCACAACCTTCTTTTCCTTGGCAAGTAATCTAGCAGATCTTCTAGTTGATGTTATTAATAGAGATGTGTGAGAATTATTACTATTTCTAGAGACAAAGATAGTAATAGTAATTTTTCCTTCAATTTCGTTTCCTTATTCCCTTTCGCTCATAAGCAATTTGTAAGAAGATTGACAAGCAGTTATTTCTTGAAATACCTGCTACTTAAAGTAGCTAGCATAGCCAACTCCAAGTAAAAATTAAATTTCCCAAGATTGGTAAGATGCCACTGTATAGATTGCAGGTGCTCAAAAAAGAGAAAAGCAATGTGGGCACAAACTAAGCCAAATGAGTTTGTTGTCTAGAAGATTGATGTTACAGTTGGAAGAAGGTGTCATCAACTAATTAAAGTCATTAGTCAAAAAAGAAAAACATGAGGAGAAAAGATCAACTGGGAAAGAAGAGTTAGGCATGAAGAGATCGTGTTCATTTGGGGAAGTCCCAACTACTATAGCAAAGTTTGCAGCCACCTTTGCAAAGGGTGAATCCAATCTTCATAGGGAGAAATTGAACTCAAAGGGTTTGAAGTTCATTAGAGGAATTGAAGATTTTGAGTAACCTCACGTTTAATGAAAGAAATTCTTCAAACAAAGAGGAGATCTAACCAGTAAGAAGGGAGGTTGATGAGATCTAAAGATCATTAATTTTTAAGAGAGAACTTTGCTACAACATTTGAAGTTATAGGAAGATCACAAATCAAAAAAGGTTGATTTGCATAAAGAAGATTGTGGATCTTGTCAAAGGTGCAAAAAATTATTCTACCCCATCGATATGAAATTGTGTGAGGAAGTCAAAATCCAAGCCTTAGAAATATCTTGAAGGAGTTAGAAGCCAAGCATTTTCAGTCAAAACTAAGATCATTGCATAGTAGGAGAGTATCCTACACAAGATGGGAGAAAAGATGAAGTCAACCGTAGATGCTATTAGGACAAGATCTCAAGATCACAGATATAAATGTTGTGTTGATGAAATCGGTTATCGATATTAAGGGAGACATTGTTAACATATTTACTTTCTCCCACTTTGCATGATGAGAATTGCATGCACAATTTTTACATGAAGTTAAAAATAAGATTTCTAAATGTAAATTTTGCATGTTAAGTTTGTAAACTACATGTAACTACATGATAAGTTTCCAGAATTTGTAGAATTTGTTTGATGTGTCAAAGACCTCTATTTATTGAAGCAAATGTAATAATTTCCTTTTTTTTTTATCATTTGATTAGTTGATCTTTGATCATGCGATCAGGAAGTTTCCATGATATTTTGAATGAATAAAGACCTATTTGTATGCGTTAAAATAAATTCTCTATTTATTGATGTAGTAATTTATGCATCTTTTAATTTTCTTCAGTTCTATACACCAAACAAGAACCATTGATTGCCACCACCATTGCTTCCTATGCATAGCCAAGCAACAAATTAAAAAAAAAGAAAGTTAGAAGGATGGGATGCTCACACTCCCAAAAACCTAGGAGATGAACAAGATAATAAGGCATTCCCACACCCAACAATTGAGAAATATTATGGCATGTAAATCGCTAGTGGTCATTCTACACATTTCCTTGAAGTCTGAAACAAGGTAGTGAGAAATACTAGTAAGAGAAAAGGGAATCAAGGCTAAGTCCATAGCAATTAGGGTTTTGATTTTTTTTTCAACGCCTTGAGGTTTGTTGGCGGCATTAGAGATCCCAACATATTAGTAAGTAGCACTTGCACTGAAAGGAGGTGCAATGGTTACATCGATAGTAAAATATATTTTAAATAATATATTGGGGGTAGAAATCTTAATAATTAAATTTTTCTTTAAATAAAATCATTTTATTTTATTAACTATTTTATGTACTTAATAGTAATTTTATTTTATTTACATTATTTAGTAAAAACTTAGTTTTATGCATGTAATACTTATTTTTCACCTAAGAATTAAACATGTTTATCATAGAAAACGTGCAATATTCTAGTCCAACAACTATAACATAAGATCAAATTTTGTCAAAAAAATTATAAAGATAAAATTAAAAATAATATTAAAAAATAGATGATTAAATTTACATTAAAAATTCAAAATTGAAAAAAAATAAAAGACCATTTAATTTACTATAAGAAATGGACTCTAAAATTTAGAATTGAAAATAGACTAGAAAATTTAGGCTATAAAATTTACAATAAAAATACGTAATTATTTACATATTTCCCCTCCAAAAAATGCATAACGATATCATTATAGTATGCATCTTAATATAATAACATATTTATGGATAGGTAATTAATGTCTCTTAACATAATAATAGTGTTTCCTCCCATCTATCTTCCTCTAATAATCTTATCCCCACCTAGATGCCACTACCATGACCACTATCATTATCCCTGTAGCTATTCCTCGAAAATATCCTTCCTTGTTCATTTCTCATTAGCTTGGTACCTAAACATGGACTAACTCTTGACAATAAATGTTGTACCACACCTTATTGTAGTTCATATATGTCCTCTACCATCCCATCTATATCTTATCGTTCTACCACATTAGAATTGGTGTTACAACCACCATTCATGTATCCTATAATATTCATCTTCCCAACCTATGACTCATACTATATTCCCACCTCGTCCCACAACTAATACTTCCCATAATGTGATCAATCTATCAATAGGTATGACACTACCCCTTACCTCATTATACCTCCCATTTTTCACACACACCCAACACTACCCTTGTCTCTTTTAGTACTTTGGATACGCTATTACATCATTTTTTCATGCACATATTTTGGATATGTATATAAGATCTTAGCCATGATTCTCTCACGAACCTTTAAGGACTATGTTATTCAAGGGTTTTGTTCTCTTCTTCTTGGTTCTATATGATGCTTTGTTGATTCAGCTACCCTCTTCTTAAAATATTTTTATATAATCAAACCAACTAAGTCAATCACTTTTTTTAGTAAAAGATTCGCATACTTAATGCTTTATTACAACAAAAATAATTTGGAAAATAAAACTACCTATTTCAAAACCTATATCATTTTTACAATCTTTATTTATGATCTACATACAGAAATAAACAATAAGAAGAAGTTGAAGCAATGTACCTCTTATTATGTATTCATTTTTTATAATTTGTATAATGACATTAATTATCAGAAATTACATTAATTTAAATCACACAAAATATTAAGACAAGATCGTAACATCAATAATACTCTAAAATAAATATACACTAAGAATCGTATAAAATTATGACTAAGAATCGTATAAAATTATGACTAATGACTAATGCTTCAAGCATAATATACCTCATCCTAAAACTCTTATGTGAAAAGCCTCAAGTGTTTTAGCTAAAAAAAAACACATTTAATATTGCATTCATATGATATATTAGCTCTATCTGAAGTAAACGAAAATATAAGTTTTTTCAAGCAGAAGAGTTGAATAAGATTTATACAGAAACAAATGATCATGATTATTACAGTAAATTATAAAAAGCGGCTTATTACACCAAACAAAGCACCTAGCTTTTGCAAACTAAATATGCAGTTTGCAGGTCTTGTTTATTGTAGCAGGAGCATATAATAGACTAGTGGTGAAATGATAAGATAAATTAATCTTCACATTGTAATGGGAGTTTCATGGTTTTCAGTTTGAATATTGAAGTAATTGACGCCGGTAAAAAGCCCATCGTCCTTGGTAGCCTTGACCTGTTCCCCGGTGCTAAGAACATCTTCTTGGACGTATGAGAATTTGAGCGAAAATTTGCCCTGGGTGGCGCGCAGGAGGACAGTGAGCTTTACCCCGGGCTTGACAGTGACAGAGTAATTGCCGCCGAGGGTGGTCTCATCTTCCTCTCTCTCACCCCACTCCTTAGTGCTCGTCTTTGAATCAGACACCTCCACGCCGGACTGTCCAATTGATGGGACTCCCATGGTGAAACTGCCTTTGATACCCGTTGTGTAAGATAGTGAGTTGCTCCACGATCTGCTATTCTTCACCTTGCGGGACAAATTCAACTCGGTTGTTTGGGCGGTGGTGGTTTTGTTGCTGGCGACAACAGTGGCCGCTAGGAGCGGCACCTCATCATAGATCTCGATATTCTTTAAATCATACTCCACTGAATGCACTTTGCGCTGGATCACAGTTTCCCTCACCTTAAGCAACGTGGCTTCTTCTAACATGGATGCGACAGGAGAGAAGAAATGATGTCCCGTATCTGTCTCTTCCCTTCTGCAGAAAAAATTGGTGCCGAGGCATATCAATGCCAGCCTCTCACGATCCACTTGAAGAGGTCGGAAGAGCATGTTCTTCTGGGATGGATCATAGTCTGTTGCGTCACCTAAGATCGTTTCTACTAGTGTAGGGCTCCTCTTTTCCCAGAATGCACCGAAACCTAAACTTTTGACGGCCATGGTTCCGTCGTCCTGGCGGTACATCACTTGATGCCGAACGGCAGAGCTGCCAATATCCGTGCTGTCGAACTGGAGATAATCATTAATTCCCAAGCTAGAAGCGGCAAGATAATTGCCGTTGTCCCCTAGCAAGGCAAAGATCTCGGGGAGAAGATCAAGGGACACGGCTTGCAATTCATGCGCCGCCTCATTTAGCTTATCCGCCTGCACAAACAGGCAGTCACCTTGAGCAGTTTTTGTTTGGCAGATCGCTAACAGTTTGCTTGGCTGCAGCAAATGGAGGCGCACAGAGGCATCCTGATCGCCATACACCCGGTCAAAGAGAGTGCAGGACCACCGGGAGCGATCTCTGTCTGGGTATCGTCCGCCGGCTACTATCAACCAGCTACTGTTGTCTTGTCTCCTCCAGAATTTCTGGTTAAAACAGCACTTTATATGCACATACCTCTCTCCATTATCCGTTTCTTCATTCACCACTTGATGCTTTACAAAAGGATTGGTCAGATCATCATAGATGAATTTCATAAAGCCGCCTTTCGTCCACCCTAGATACTTATTGTTCGCTCCTCTAAATGCTACGTGGCGAGGAGAAGAAAGTGTGGGTCTCAAAGGCTCAGGATAAGTGGCCATGATTTCTTGGGGAGGAAGAGGCTCAGTCTCAACAGAAGTGGCCATGACGAATTCCAAATATGATTAGCTGCAAATTTGCAAGGAGGATATATTGAGACTGTTGCATCTTGCGTCGTTTATATACACTAGGTTTGAGTATTTGAGATTTGCTCCACCAACTTCCTTACATCGTTTTCAGGCTGAGTGATTTTTGTATACATTCTTTTCCACTTTCAAATCTTACCACATAAAACACTCCAATCATTTTTAGGCTGTGTGATTTTTGTATCCATTTCATTTTCAAATCTTACCACATCAGCACTGCAACATTTAAAAAAGCAAAGACAATATTAACTCCATGGGAAGTACGGTGATGTGAAAGCAAATTCTGTGCTATCTTCTCTTGAAATATAACTCAATCTACGTCATAATGCCGTCATCATTACAAGCAAGCAATTGTGATCTCATCGTTACGACCACCAACTCCACATTCCTCAATCTTATGAATATTTTCCAAATTAATTTAAGCAATCTGATAGTTTAGTTTGATTTAATAAATTAATTATAATTCACAATTTATCCTTTCCCAAATAAAACAGATTTAACTTCGCATTATTTTGGATGTTATATTGGTTAGATATTGCAGGTATATTATAGTTTACCAAAATCAAATTCATATCATATCAAATAAAAATATCCCAGTTTTTATTGAACATTAAAATTTAATTTTTTAAATATAATTCAAATTGATTGTGATTTTTAGTTAGTGTCTTGGTGTGTAATTGTTATAGTGTTTTCTTCTTCAATTGTAACCTCTTTTGAACTAGAGAAATGCATGAGAATTGGTGCAAAGAGGCTAGCAAGATGGTAACTTATATTAAGATATGTGTAAATGAGATTAGGTGAATATACATAAGACTTATGAAAAGAAATTTTAACACAAAAATATACACATCTCTATGTAATTATATTAAGACATTCTCTAACAATAAATTCAAAACTAAATAGAAATACAAATCCAAAAGTATACAAATTTCACCATGAAAATTCTATATAACTAGTATATTTACCTTAAAATATGATGATACTAGTATAATAATAGTAAAAATATTATTGTAAATACGATAAAATCAAATAGTTTGTTGAATAACACATAATAATAGCATGATTTCACAGTAAACTATTGCAACATTTTTTACTAGAATATTCATAAGTTCATCATTATTTTAAAACTTTCTATCTTTCATTTATGTGTTATAAATGAGATTAACATATTCATGATCTTTATTGACAAATTATTATTAGATTGAAATCAACTATGTCTTTTGCAATTGATTTTGTAGATTTAATTTTATAGAATGTTACACCATTTATCTATTTAGTGAAAACAATTGCATATTTATGACCATTATAATAACTTTTTGAAGAAATGAATTTAATTGTTGACATTTACACTGTTTGCATTCATTCATCATGATGATGGATCAGAGTGATCCAAAACATTGATGCGAAAAATAACACATAATCAAATGCAAAAGCATTAATCATAATTTTGTGGATTGTGGAAAATTGATGTATTTGACATTAATAGTGTTAGCATATATGTGGAACTACACAACTTAGACCATGGTGAAAATTTAAAATAGTTGTGTGTATTATAGATCTCAAACCTAAGGTTATAATGTATAGATTCATTGGCGAGGATGTTATAATGTATATACAAATTTCATAGAAACATTTTAACAAAACATTGAGATATTGTAAGAAATTTCATATAATTTTATTGATTTTCTTTTTTTTAAATGCTAAATTACTAACAATAATAAGATTTTTTACTGTATCGAAAGGTTATATCAACTATTCTATAGAATGTTAAATTAAAAATCAATAATTTTCTTTTCAAATTTAAACATTATAGAGTTGATGATAAATTATTAAATTTTTGATTATAGTTGTTTTGTGTATTATAATTATTTTTAACTCCAAAGATGTCATAGTATAGCTACATCCTAATAGGAATTAATAATATTTATTTAACTTTTACTATTGTCTAAAGACATTTAGCAAGTTGCAAGTTACAAATATTCATCTTAGGTTCATGGTCACATTTACATAATTGAAAGTACAAAAATAGTATATGGATTAAACTAGATTAATTTAATACATATAATTACATAAAGTAGGATACATTTAAATTGATTAAACTTGAAAAATGATAAATACCTTGAGAAAGTTATCAAATTGCAAGTGTCAATTCTCCCTAATCAATCTACTTGTAAGACTAAATGTATGAGATTAGATGAATATTCAAAGATTACATTCTCAAGCATGTAAATATCTTTCTATAGATCTTGGCCCTTATGTGAATGTGTTTATGTCAAGTTTCAAATTAAAATGTTTCTAGAAAGACTACTCCTTGTAGTTGTAGATGTGTTTGCATAAATCTTCAAATTAATATATTTCTAGACGTTGTAGATGGCTTTTTAAGTTCACACTAAATTCTTTTAAATACCAAGACATAATAAATAGCCACAAAAACATAAACCAAGCTGAATTTGAATCTAAAAGTTTAAAATTTAAGGATTAGACTTGAGCTCCTTAAATTTGTTGTCGGACAATAAAGTGTGGATCTCAACATTACGATGAAATCTATATATATGAATAAAGGTACATCTTTAATAAATGGTCAATAATGATGAATAAATGATAATAGATGTAACTAAAAATGTGATAAAATTAATATAATTGAATAACAAACAAATAATTAAATGAGACCTCAAAAATGCAATTATTGTAGATTTAAATAACTGATCAAACAGCTAAAATAGATGACTACAAATTCCCTTCATAAATAATTCCAATGGAAAATCCATCAATTCCCAATTGTGGGAACAAAGCTAAGATTTGGGTAACTCTAGAGAGGTGGGCTCTTCGAGCTTCAGCATCTATGGGAAGCTCTTCCATCCCATAGTGGGGAGGGGAGTCCTTCGACCTTGCACTTCTTTCTTCGGATAGTGGTAAGCTCTTCGATCTACCCTCCATTATAGTGGCCAAGTGGGAGGGTGGGTAGATAAATTATTAATAACTTATTATCCGGTTAGTAGTTGTCATTAGCGCATATTCACTCATCGTTTAGTAGGTATTAATAATTGACACATGTTCAGTCACGCAAAGTGACTCAGATAACTTCGTTCAATAGTAAAAAGGGAGTCTTCTCCTCATGAGATTACTTATCGTGTGAGCTAATCCATGATATCCAGACACGATAGCCAACATGTGGGATCTTAAGGTCTATATAAACATAAACGATGCCAGGCACGAGAGCCAACATGTATAGCATAAGCGCCTTGAGCATAGTTTGAATTCACTGCTATTTGCATTTCAGAATGGCTACGCCTGCTCAGCCCATGAGTGCCGCAAAAATTTCTCCACTTGTAGGCCGGAGCGTGGCATTCAGAGGAGCCAACAACAAATATTTAGGGTGGTACAAAGGCGGGTTTCTAAGATTCTGTTACGATGATCTCACCAGTCCTTTGGTAAAACATGAGCTGGTAGAGGAAAATGGTGATAACGAGAATGGTGAGAGGCATGTGCATATAAAGTGCTGCTTCAACCAGAAATTCTGGATGAAAGAAGACCCTGAGAGCGCCCTCATCGTTGCCGATGGAAGCTCAAGTTCGTCGTGTACTCTCTTCCGCCTTGTATTTCACAAAGAGAATGCTGTGCGGCTGCATTTGGTGCAACAAAACGAGCCTTTGGCTGTAAGCAATAACCTGGAGAGCTACTTATTTGCCCACTCCCAGGCGGAGGGGCTCTTGTACGCCGAGTCCCTTGATATTCTTCCTCAATATGTGGCCTTCAAAGGAGATAATGGTTCTTATCTGGGGTGCGCAACAGTGGGACCGTTTGCGACAACGTACTGGCTTCAGTTCAATGCTGGCAAAGTCGCCGACCCAAACGTGCCCAACGAAGTGGAGGTCTCGTCCGATGGCATACAAATTCGGCACTTGACTTACGATAGATACTGGAAGCGAATGTCTGACACCTATGTTGCGATCGATCCTGACGGTAAAACGGGCGAGACTGACCACCACTTCAAACCCGTTCTGGTTGATGAACATACCGTGGCTCTGCTGTCCCTTGGCAACAATTTGTTCTGCTCACGGTGGTACAGCAGTTTGTCTGGCCGGCACTACTTATGCCCGTGGGTGTCTACAATCGACCAATCTGCGCGTCTTACGGTGGAGGAACCCGTGGTTTGGCGCAGGGTACACTCGATCCACTACGACTTGGACAACGTTGAAATCTCCGACTCCGAGCCAGTGGTTCTCCAGACCTTGTCGCACACCAACACCTCCTCGTCTACCGACACGTATAAGATGATTTTTTCTCGCACTGTGAAGAATTCAAGGACGTGGAGCAATTCCGTGGCGTGTACCACGGGCGTGAGCGGCTCATTCACCCTTGCGGCTGCCGAGACTTTGGGCTTTGGATTGCAGGTCTCTGCCGAAGAGAGCCGCACGATGAACTGGGGGGAAACAGAGGAAGAAGAAATCACTTTCGGTGGAACTTACAGTGTCACCGCCAAGCCCGACCAAAAAGTCATTGTTAATCTGATGGCCAGCGAGGCCAAAGTATCCGTCCCGTTTTCTTACACTGAGGAAGATCTTCTTGTCACTGGACAATGGGTTCTCAAGAACAGAAATGATGGACTCTTCAGAGCAGTGAATCATATTAATCTAGAATATGTTGCCTCTCTCGCTTAAATATAAATTATTTAGTATCTTATGGATTATTATTATTATTTAAGATATTTTAAAACTATATCAACTCATATCAATGTATGCTTATGTGGTGTCCAGACTAGTATTGCAATCATGGTTACATGAAGCTGCTTACCTTTTGGCATGGCTTTTCAGGAGTTTTAGTGTCCGTAATCTGGGATCTGTCATGACATTGTAATTGTACTTTTTAATATATCAATATAAGTATGGGGCTTACCTCTTTATGGAAAAAATAAATATTGCAGTCATGGTTAATACTAAGATATGATTGATTGCGATTATTTGACTGAAATAGAATTTTTTATTTTTTTAGCTTGTTACATATATTCTCTATAAGTATAGGGAAGATTTCATGTAAAATTATCCAAATTTCATAGTAATAAGTGCATAGAAATGGAGACATACATGTATCGATCCAATAATTTAACTCAAATCTTGAATCTTAGGTGATAACGTGTATGTTGTCATTTGATATTATTATTTTCGCCAGACGAAGTAAGGGTCACCATTGTTTGTTGTTCAATCCAACTTATAGTCATTTATCTTTACCTTATAATCTTACCTAGCAATTTTTAGTATTTTGCACTTTTATTTGTTGATTTTTATTAGAGTATAACGGGTTTTGAAGGGATCCCAAAACCCTTTACCAAAAAGGGCAACCAGCACCATGAGAGAAAGATGCAAACTAATAGCCAACCAACAACAAAACAAAAGAGAGAAAAAAGGGTCAAGAGACCAAAAAGCCTACTAAAGATTATTTATCATTTGTTAAGCTTCAACATTCTTGTGAATTACACCTTCATTGATGTTCTAAACATCATGGAAAATTTGAGCTTGATCATTCTTACCTTTATCATGGTTGCATGTTCTAGTGAAGAGGCCAAGAGCATGTCGTGTACCCATACCATGTTGATTTGCAATAGCATTCTTCCCATCATCCTTGACAGAAGTAGAATGGGAACCAAAATTACCCTTTGACAAACCTTTAAGGGTCCGCAACTTATAATTTAAACTTTTAAGACCTTCAGAACTATTCTACATAATAGTTCTACTCACAGCCACAATAGCCCTATGCTTATCATGATTCTTATCAATGGTCTCTTCAAGAGACTTGATCTTTTCCTCATGATCCAACTTCATAGTTTTCACATCCTTGGCCACATTCTAGATAAGAGCAAGCATTTTTTCTAGAATTGTCTACAAAAGGGTTCCTATTCAAACTATTCTACCCCAGTTCCATTTTGTCATTAAGGGTATCAACCATTTTCTTAAGCAATTTGATTTCAAACACCATCCATTTAAACAGATTGTTTTTCCCTTCAGTCACATCCTTGGCCACCACCAACATGTTCCATTGGTAGAGGACCCCTTATCCAATCCTACAGGGGTACCTTTCTCAGTTTCAACAAAGATATCAATGTGGAATTCCATCCCCTATGGGTCCCCACCAAAATTAGGTATGTCGACCTTGTCCCCTTCCTACTTATCTATTTTCTTTCTCAAATTCACACTTGAATTCTCCAAAGTCTTCTTAACATGGGGAGAACCAGACGCCCTTTTATCCTTGATAATATAATGAGACAAATTAGGGCATTTTTTCTTCTTTTTTGTCACCTTTTTATACTTTGAAGACTTTGATGATTCTCCCACCTAGGATTTACCATTCTTAGTAGAACTAGGACTTAAGGAGTCCAAAACATATGCGTCCAAGGGCACATAATTAGAGTCTTCTTTATTAGTTTCATACCCATGAGGCCAACTTGGGGTAGAATTATCCTTCCTAAGGTATTTGTGATTACCAATATGCTAGCAAGCATCTTCATCAGAAGGGGCATCTTCAAAGTCAGCAGAAAAATAAGAGAAATGCTGGCAAAAATTCCAGGCTAACTTAATTTTGTGTTTAGAATCAGATGGTTTAGTTTGAATAGACAAAGTGTTTTCATGCTCCATGATAAGGAGAATGAGGCCTTCATGGAGAACCAGGAAATAGGGGTTATTTATATGAGCATTAATCCCATGGATGAGAGAAGAAATAAGATATAAGGGCAAGGATATCCATCTATCATGCCTAAAATGATTTAAAATCATGAAATGATGGCTAAACAGGCTTGTAAAATGACAATCAAGGGTTAAATACCTCATCACAACCTCGATGAATTTATCCCAAAGGGCTTTGATGGAAACCTAGTCATAACCCCCATTTGTTATAATCTACTTAACCCTCTTCCATTCAGCCTCTTGAAAAAGATATTGATATCCTCATTAGACGCCTTTTGGTAACTATAAATTTTTTTCCCCTCCACCAAAATTCCAATGATTTCAGCAATGAGGTCTTCAACAACTAATACTTCAACCTTATAAGTACATAAAATCCCATTCTCCCACCCTTCCAGAAAAGCATTAGTCACTAGAGGGTCATAGCCATGTAGTTTCTCTAGGTAAGGAGTAATACTGCCCGCCAAAATTTTATCCCAAATAGGCTATTTGTTTTTTTATTTCTCATAAGAGGTGGGATTCACCCTCTTACTTTCACCACCCATAATTTTTCTATAGCTAATAGAGAGCCAACAACTAGACAGAGAAAAGCTTAAGATCCCAAGAAACAAACGAAAATTAGACTAGCAAAAACCTCAAGCCAATAAAACTTGGAAATAAATGTCTCGCCTTTTCCTTTCATTATAGGGAGCAGACATCTCATCCATCTCATCCACACAAGCCAAGAGTAATGAGTCAAAATTACAAAGAAATATGTCCAATTAGCATACTCGACTATCATTAGTGTTGGTTAATAGATTTGTCACCTATCTCTATATTCTCATGCCCATGGAGATGACAAATGTAACCACAGTTGAATTAGCCTAGCAAATTACCAACTGACTGATTTTGTGCTTATTTTACATGGTAGTAGCTACCTTCATATGATTTTCAATGAATACATAAATAACTTGAATTCTTTTAACTAGAAAGCAAATAAGGCAAGAGCTTTTAACCAAAAAGCTTTGTAAAGGTATTCATTTAAGAAAACTAACTACTTTTTTTAATTTTTTAAATAAAGAGTCACTACGAAACACCATTAAAAGATAATATTTCACAGCAACTTAAATTTCAAAAAACCATCTACCACTTCAATATAAATTCACCAACTGACATCCATTACAAAGAATAGAAAAAGCATCCACACATCGTAATTCAAAGATTACAAGTATATGAAAGCCACCATAAGTTCTTCTATAATAAAATATAAGATAATCACGTGTATAAAGTTTTTTTCTCTAATGAGAAAAACAAAGTTTTCCCAAAAGATCCTTAAAAGTTCCCTAAACTTCCTATTTATAACCATTTTTCAAGTCTTTTCCATTCCAAGAAACGGTTACTAAAATAGTGGTCTTGAAAGTGACTATTTCAAAAAAGAACTTCCATAGAGAAGTATCAAATATAGACCATCTCAATATAGGTAAGGCTTATAAAATCATCAGACTTAGGCTCCAGCATTAGGTGTCGGGTACTGCTCTGCAATCCGCTTGTCAATCTCGTCTGCTTTCTCTTCTTCTTAAATCAGTGTCAACATGATATCTATAAAATCTTCCTCATCATCGATAGTAGCTTGGAACAAGTCGAACAAATCCATGAGAATGTCTTCCTGCAAGTAATCGACATCTGGTTGCACCACAAGACTTTTCCTAGCTTTGAGCATCATTTTGTCGAAGTTAATTATTCAGGTTCCTTCTTGCTACCAGCTCATCTTACAAACGTTGTTCATGGTTCTGAGCTTGCTTGACGATCTTCCCCAAATAGAAATAACTTTCCTATATTCACTAAAATTAGTACGTGCTTTCCATGCAAAAGACTGCAACTATTTTATTATGTCTTCCTATTCTTTCTCTGGCCAATTTAAATTTGGGTTGGGAAACGACAACTCATTGTCATAAGAGAAGACCATTTTGTCATAGGCAAACTATGGGATTTTCTAAAATTTCACATTTAATATTCTCTACAAAAATGATAATATCAGATGTTTTAATGCATGCCACCACCTTTTCATGTCCTTAATTGCTATTAATGACAATACTTAGAAAAACTCCCTTTGATTCGTTCTTTGAAGTTTTTCATGATGTGGCGGCTGATGAGGTTGAGGCTGGTAATGGAAAAAAGCATACATTCTTATTGGTTAGACGGGCTTATTTAATTCAAGGGGCATGCAAGCATGACCTATCCTTTCCACCGCTCATGTGGTCATTCCAACAAATTCTCCACATGATTTTGAAGTTACATCGCCATAAATACCTCTATCTGGGGAATGGGGACATCCTTTAGAATGTCAGGAAGATCAACTTGACACAATACTAAATATCAAACGATCAGGGGATCACAAAATTTCACAACCACTGAACCGTTTCAGGGACAAATAGAAACCCGACTTTCATGAACTTGCAATCATATTGAATGATCGAGGACTTTTGAAAGTTAAGAACCCTGCAACAAGGTTAGGAAATGCGATAAAGTCGTGACTAGAACAAAAGAGAAGGAAATAACTGAAAGGGGCAACTTACCAAAAGTTTAAAATTTAGGGGTAACATAGGCATTAAATGGGGACTGGGACTAATAGGACACATAGAACCTCAGAAGCTTGAATAAGACCATTGCATAAAGATTAGGCCACAGAGTCATAAAGAGGTATAGAGAGAAGGAGATTTTATGTGAAGATGGGTGGAGGGGAACCGGGCACAACCTCAAACAAACAGACTCAAAAGAAAAGACAACCTCAAGCCAAAATTATCTAAATATATATGCGGCCATAAGGGCCTTATAATATAGGGGTACAAGATCCTTCAAGCAAAACCATTAACGGGTTGGGAAAACTATATACCCATATGAAACAAAGCATTGTAGCCACGTAACCTGATGAAAGATGATTGACATCCAATAGCGGCTCCAGGGTTGAACTTCCAATCCATGTTGTGCAGGAATTTCCTATAGATATAACCATGCTCAAAAATCCACTCCTCGTGGTACACTTCTATAACACAACTGACTACCTCCCTATAATCTACCTGAAGAGACCGAGACAAGTTTCTCTGAAAAATTTCAACTAGTATATCTTGCTTAAGATAACACATTTCCCAGGTCAAACCAGAGACAGTAGCACAGTCACCATAGTTGAATGGGTATGTGCAGGATCATGGTGTGCCAAAATAGGCCCTTAAGTGGCAATGAAATTTCAGAAAACCAGAGTTATGCAATTTGACATGAAAATTTGAATAAGTTGTGAACATTATTTTTAAAATATGTAAGAAGAGAATATATATAAAATTGAATGTAGTTTCTAAGCTACTAGTTGTTTTTTGGAAAAAAAAATCGTATTTGATGAAAATTTCAAATTTTAATGTAGTGGTACTCAAATTTCAGGAAAAAAATAAGAAGTAGACGTATGTCTGACCACCCTAATCACAATCAAATCATAATATTTTTTTATAATATTTATAATATAAGTATTAGACTCATGTCCGAATGTGACACATTTTAAAAATTTTTTTTATAAAGTAAATAATTATTTATGAATTTTTTACTACAGCGTTTCAGAAATTCAGAAACTCCTACGTCTGACCACCTTAACTTGGTCAAAACCTTATGAAATTTAATTTTTTTTAATTTTTCCCTATAGTAGACGAAGCATAGGATGTGACGCATGTTTCAGATTCAAAAAATGTTATACCGTTTGAAACTTATGAGTGTTTTTCAATCAATATATCAATTAGGACTATTGTCAGAATTCAATTAGAAATAAATAATAATTATTTATTAAAGTTGAAATAAGACAAGCTTTATATTGTTGGAAAGCTGGGAACGTCCTTAAAAAACCCTTTTCGTTTTATCAATTTTGGCTACAAAAAAAGTTGTCAGCCACCAGTGTAAAGTCTGGAAAATCAAAGAATACTGAAAAACACATTTTTTCAGTTGACTTTCTAGGCTTGTCACTTCCAAGCCAAATACCGAAGCATTCCCGAGCCAAAATTTGAAATTTGAAAATTTGACTACAAAAATCAGATATCCAATTTTAATATATAAATTTGTGGTCCCCAAAATTTTTCCTGTTGCCGCCTTTTATGTACTGGACTACCACATAAATGGTGATGGCAGAAATCTGATATCGGATTTTATTAGTCATATTTTAGAGAGAGAGAGAGAGAGAGAG
This sequence comes from Cryptomeria japonica, assembly GCF_030272615.1. Taxonomy (NCBI): domain Eukaryota; kingdom Viridiplantae; phylum Streptophyta; class Pinopsida; order Cupressales; family Cupressaceae; genus Cryptomeria; species Cryptomeria japonica. Next base: position 49,144,657 of record NC_081412.1, on the reverse strand, counting down.
AGAGAGAGAGAGAGAGAGAGAGAGAGAGAGAGAGAGAGAGAGAGAGAGAGAGAGGGAGAGGGAGAGGGAGAGAGAGAGAGAGAGAGAGAGAGAGAGAGAGAGAGAGACAAAGAGAAGGAGAGGGAGAGACAGAGAGAGAGGAGGGAGAGAGAGAGGGAGAGAGAGAGGGAGAGAGAGAGAGACCATATGACACCTAACGACATGATTTGGTGTCTTAAGGGGTCATATGGTGTCTTAACGGGTCATATGGTGTCATTAGGGGTCATATGGTGTCCATAGGGGTCATATGGTGTCTTGGGACACCATAGGACCCTTTAAGACATATGGTGTCCCATGAACCCTTATGACCTCTTAGGACACCATATGACCCCTAATGACACCATATTGGGTCGCTTTGGGTCATATTGTGTCCTAAGGGATCATATTGTGGCCTACGACCCCTTAGGACACCATATGACCCCTAACGACATGATTTGGTGTCTTAAGGGGTCCTATGGTGTCGTTAGGGGTCATATGGTGTCCATAACGGTGTCATAACGGGTCGTATGTTGTCCCAAGACACCATATGACCCCTATGGATAACATAGGACCCCTTAAGACACCAAATCACGTCGTTAGGGGTCATATGGTATCCTAAGGGGTCATATGGTGTCCTAAGGGGTCATATGGTATTCCATGAGTCCTTATGACCTCTTAGGACACCATATGACCCCTAATGACACTATATTGGGTCACTTTGGGTCATATTATGTCCTAAGGGGTCCTATGGTGTCCGAAGACACCATATGACCCCTAACGACACCATAGGACCCCTTAAGACACCAAATCATGTCGTTAGGGGTCATATTGTGTCCTACAACCCCTTAGGACACCATATGACCCCTAACGACATGATTCAGTGTCTTAAGGGGTCCTATGGTGTCATTAGGGGTCATATGGTGTCCATAGGGGTCATATCATGTCTTAGGACACCATAGGACTCCTTAAGACACCAAATTGTGTCATTAGGGGTCATATTGTGTCCTAAGGGGCCGTAAGACACAATATGACCCCTAACAACATGATTTGGTGCCTTAAGGGGTCCTATTGTGTCGTTAGGGGTCATATTGTGTCCATAGGGGTCATATGGTGTCTTGGGACACCATAGGACCCCTTAGGACACAATATGACCCCTTAGGACACAATATGACCCAAAGCGACTGTCATTAGGGGTCATATGGTGTCCTAAGAGGTCATAAGGGTTGATGATGTCTTAATCTCTCTCTCTCTCTCCCCTAATCTCACAAGGGTTCATGATGTCTTAATGTCATAAGGGTTCATGATGTCCTATGATGTCTTAATCTCTCTCTCTCCCCTCTCCCCTAATCTCTCTCTCCCTCTCCTTCTCCCTCTCCCTCTCCTTCTCTCTCTCTCTACCCTAATCTCTCTCTATCCCTCTCCCCTAATCTCTCCATCTATCTCTCTCTCCCCTAATCTTTGTCTTTGTCTGTCTCTCTCTCTCTGTCTCTCTCTGTCTCTCTGTCTCTCTGTCTATCTCTCTCTCTATCCCTCTCCCCTAATCTCTCTCTATCTCTCTCTCTCTCTCTCTCCCTTCCCCCTCCCCATCTCTCTCCCTTTGTCTCTGTCTCTGTCTCTGTCTCTGCCTCTGTCTCTATCTTCGTCTCTATCTCTCTGTCTCTATCTCTGTCTCTCTCTCTCTCTCTAAAATATGACTGATAAAACCCGATATCTGATTTAATCGGATATGGGATTTCTGCCATGTGGTAGTTTACTAAATAAATGGCAACAACGGGAAAAATTTTGTACTAAAATCGGATATCCGATTCTAGTACAAAAAATAAGGAAAAAAGGGGTTTGTGGGCAATTTTGTAGATTCCAATGGCCCACAGTCTGCATATTCTATTTTCTATCGAGGATCATGGGTTTTTAGACAGCTAGAGACAAATTTGTGCTTTTGGGAGGTTCTTAAAGTGAAAACTTACATTATCAATCACGAAGGAGCATGTGTGGAGGGAAATGGGGAGTAGTAGTCGTCGGAAGTCTAAATGCAAAAGAAAACTTTCAAATGACCAAAATGAAGTGTATAGAGAAAGACATAGAGAATGTCATAGGAGGAGAAGACAAGGTATGTTAAATATTGCTAATGTTACTTCAATTGAAGAGGAAATTGAATTTGAAAATGTGCCACAAGTTATTGAAATTGAAAATGTAGATTTTGAAAGTGAAAATATTGAAAATTTTGAAAATGTTGAAAGTGATAATGAAAATGCTCAACATGTGGAAAATTTGGTGGGAGGCTTCCACTTGTTGATAGAAAGTTGACAGACAATGTGAAGGAAAAGATTCAACAATTTTGGCACTCTAATTCTAGAGTGTCACCCAATGTAAAGGATGTTTTGAAATTAAGAATCAGCAACCGAGACCGCACACCGCATCCCAAACATTTCTTGGAATCAAGCCAAACAATGTTGTACAATTTTTTTTGTGAATTACATCCAACTTTTCAAATATCACAAAGGGCCTTTGAATCTTTGAAACCATTTTATTGTGTTCCTCTTAAGATTCGCAATACCTGTTGTTGCAAGTACCATGTGGAGTTTTCAATGTACCATGAACTTTTATGTCATATTCATTCTATGATGCATACTAATGGGATGTTGTAGGAGTGTGGTGCAATTCTATTTTCGAGATCATCAAGAGACTTGCAAGATCTATTTTTATGCCCTAGAGATGATGGCTTCTATTTCTATAGAAATGATTGTTTGAATGAGAAGTGCTCAGAATGCGGTGGGTTGTCAAAGTTTGTTTCATATTTTCATGAGGGTAGCGAACACGAGTTTGGAAATAATTATGTTGAGAAAAAAAGATACGAGACAGTGAAATATACTTTGAAGAGTGGAGGTGAAGGTTCTAGATGCGAATTAGTCTCAAGAGAAGTGAGTATTGCTGATTTAATTTTGGATTTTAAGGAAAATCTTTTCTACAAGTATGCAAGGCACACCCATAGGTCTCAGTGGTTGGATCAATAGTTTAGGATGTGTAAGAACTCTTTCCCGATTGGCACTATTGTATCAGTGGTTGATTTTGCAGAGAACTATACATTGCAACCACAGAATGAGGTACAATCTTAGTACTACAATTTAGTCCAGATTGCTATTTTTGTTCACATTACATATAGACATGCTCTTGATAGTATAGAAGAGGACATGAAGATAATCAGGGAGTATCATTTTTATATGATTGATGATAGATCACACTCCTCCAAGTATGTGCAACATTCTTTTGAGAATTTTTTTGAGTTCTTGCATGAGAAAGATATTGCAATTGACTGACATATAATATGGTCAGATAACTGTACGGGTCAATTCAAGAATGCTCGTATGTTTTATTGGTTGAGTAGAATGCATGTGGAGAGGCGTATACCTCATATTTGGTATTTTTTTGAGGTAGGGCATGGGAAGGGAGAGCATGATGGAGCAGGTGCATGTTTGAAGAGAGATCTAGTTAAGGAGAAATTGAGGATTTCAGGTGCAAATTTCTCTGATGCACGTTTTATTGTTGATTGGTGTAGTTCAACGTTGTCACATGGAGGTACTCTTGATTCAACAGTGAGCAGATTCTTTTGGTTGGTTGAGGAGGGAACCGTGGGAGATAGATTGGATTGTCAAACAATTAAAGAAATTCTTCAAAGATGCATTCATTTCTTAGCTTAGATGCAAGTACATGGACCATTTGGACATGAGCGTTGGCTTGTTTTTGTCAGAGTTGTATTCGGTGTGATTGGGATCAGTGCGAGTCAAGTGAGTGGGTTGATATGTGGGCTCCCCACTATCTAACTCCTTTATCTGAAACAATATCCTTGTCAAATGATGACATGGAAATTTCACTTGAGTATGATTGTCTATCAGATCTTGTACAGCCAGGACATGTTTTTGCAGTAGTTGCACGGCAAGGGAATGAAGAGAGATCAGAATATTGGTTCAAGATGGATACTATGGTAAATACTCTTTTTTCAGAAGAAATGAGAAAGAAGTCTTTTGAGATGAAAAAAGATACACTCTTTATTCGAGGCAGACCAAATGACAAAGACAAGAACAAAGGCAAGAACTCCAAGTCTCAAGAGAGATTTAAATCTCCAGACAAGAAGTCAAAGGTGAAGTGTTGGAACTGTGGGTAGAAAGGGCATATCTGAAAGGACTGAAAGAAGGAGAAGAAGAAGAAGAAGAAGTATTTTGACATTGAATCTTCTCAAAGTGATGTAGATGCATTTGTAGTAGCCCTGGCAGTACCTACCTCAGATGACACCTGGTTAGTAGATTTTGGTGCATCTTTTCACATGACCTTCCACAAGGAGTGGTTCTCGAAATATGAATCGTATGTTGGTGGAAAGGTATATTTGGCCAATGATTCTATATTGGAGATTATAGGGAGAGGCAGAATTAAAATTCAATTCCCAAATGGTAGAGTGCAGGGGAACAATGGAGTTCTTCATAGACTAGGTTTGGCAAGAAATCTTCTCTCTATAAGTAAAATTAATGATGTTGGAGTACAAGTTACTTTTGTTTCTATTGGTTGCAAGATGACCAGGGGTTCCATTGTATTGGCAAAGGGTGATCATTTTGGTACTTTATATAAGTTAAGTGCTGAACCTATATGTTGTAGTATGGCCTCTGAAAAGTCAATTAAGAGAACTGTAATGATGTATAATGCTAATTCATTGGAAGCTAAACTTCATGCTGAGAAAACAATGCTCTGGCATAATAGGTTAGGCCACATAGGTGAAAAAGAATTAAAAGCCTTGAAAAATAACAACCTGGTTGAAGGTCTGGATGATTGTAGTTTTGAGTTTGATTTCTGCAAACATTGCATATATGGAAAACATAATCGTATTTAGTTTTATTCCAGTTCTCATAAGTCTTCTGATATTCTGGATTATATTCACTCTGATATGTTTGGTCCAGTGGATGTACCTTCTTTGTCTAAGTCTAAATACTATGTATCTTTTGTAGATGATTATTCAAGCAGGGCATTTGTTTACTTTCTTAAAAGTAAATCAGAAGTTTTCAATCGGTTTAAGGACTTTAAGAACCTTGTTGAAAATCAGACTAGGAGAAAGATTAAATGTTTAAGAACAAACAACAGTGGTGAATTTTGTAGTGTAGATTTTGACAAGTACTATGTTGATCATGGAACTAAGAGACATAAGATTGTACCTTACACTCCACAACAGAATGGAGTTGCATAGAGGTTGAATCGGTCCCTAATAGAGAAAGCAAGAAGCATGTTGAGCGGAGCTAGGCTGGAACAAAAATTATGGGCTGAAGTAGTTGCTACAGTGTGTTACCTGCTGAATCGTTCTCCTACTTCAACATTGGTTGACAAAACACCTATGGAAGCATGGTCTGGTAAGAAACCCTCTCTAAGGAATCTTCGTATTTTTGGTGCAGAGGCATATGCTCATGTGTCTGATGTGAATAGATCTAAGTTGGATAACAAAGTGGTAAAATGTATCTTCATAGGCTATGTAGTTGGTGTGAAAGGATACAAACTTTGGAATCCAGTGGCTGGTAAGGTTGTGTACAACAAAAGTGTGATTTTTCATGAGCTGAAACCTATGTCACTAGATCGTAATATAGAAAAGAAAGGAGAAGCTGAGGTTGAAATTCCTCTAGCCAAAGAAGAATCTCCAGAGATACCTGAAGATGAGGAGAGTTCAAGCAGTTCAAGTAGTTTTGAAGAAGAATATGGTGGTGAGCCTCCTATGGAACCTCAAGAAGCCCCAACACCAGAGTTGAGAAGATGATCTACTCGAAAGAGATGACAACCTAATAGGTATACACCTAATAAGTACAATCATTCTATATTGAATGTTAATTATGCTTATGCTTTACTTGCAGATATTGATGAACCTACGACTGTCAAAGAAGAAATTGAAATGCCTGATTCAGATTCCTTGTTGGAAGCCATGAATGATGAAATGTCATCATTGGATAAAAATGGAACTTGGGATTTGGTGCCATTGCCTAAAGGTAGAAAGCCTATAGACTACAAATGGGTTCTTAAAAAGAAGTATGGTCCAGATGGCAGCATTGAAAAATACACAGCAAGATTGGTTGCAAAGGGGTGTTTGCAAAAAGAAGGTATTGACTATGGGGAAAGCTTCTCTCCTGTAGCTAAGCTGACATCTATTAGATTTCTCGTCACTCGTAGTAGCATATGATTGGGAGATTGAGAAGATGGATGTGAAGACAACATTTCTTCATGGTGATCTTGAAGAAGAAATTTATATGTCCCAGCCTGAGCACTTTGTGGAAAAAGGTAAAGAACATCTAGTATGCAAACTCAAGAAGTCTTTGTATGGTTTAAAACAGTCTCCCAGAATGTGGTATCAAAAGTATGATACATTTGTTTTGTCCTTGGGATTTGTGAGATCAAAATCTAATCATTGTATTTACTGCAAAATTGATGGTGAGAGGATTCTTATCATATCTTTGTATGTAGATGATGTGTTGTTCATAGGAAACACAAAAGGTATGATCTCAGATTTAAAATCTCATCTTTCTATGAAATTTGAAATAAAGGATTTAGGAAAAGCAAATTAAATTTTAGGAATGGAGATCAAAAGAGATAGATCTAAGAGGAAACTTTAGCTCAGCAAGAGAAAATTTATAACTAATGTTCTTGACAGATTTCATATGGCTGACTGTAAAACATAAGTTGTTCCCATCTTGTAGGGAACTAAGTTGTCTGTGCTGGACAGTCTGAAATCTCCAAAAGAGATTGAAGACATGAAAATTATACCTTATGCAAGTGCTATAGGAAGTCTGATGTATGCTATGGTATGTACAAGACCAAACATTTCCCAACCAGTGGGAGTACTTAGCAAGTTTATGTCGAATAAAAAAAAAAGCCACACTGGGATGTTGTAAAGAGAGTGTTTAGATATCTGAAGGGTACTTCAGACTTTGCATTGTGTTATCATGGTAACTTGAAGGATTCAAAGAGAACTCTCAACATTTGTGGTTATACGGATTCTGATTGGGCATGGGATATTGACAGCAGGAGATCCACTAGTGGATATGTTTTTATCCTGAATGGTGGAGCAATTAGCTGGATGAGCAAGCGGAAAGGTGTAGTCGCTTTTTCCACTACAAAGGTGGAATACATGGCGGCTACACATGCTTGTAAAGAAGCAGTCCATCTTAGGCATTTGAGTTCAGATATTGGTTTTGATGCAAGGCAGGTTGAAATTTGGAGTGATAGTCAGAGTGCCATATGTTTGGCAAAGTATCCTACTTTCCATGTAAGATCAAAACATGTTGATGTTCAGTATCACTTCGTTTGAGACATGGTGGGAGATGGAAAATTTTAAGGTAGACACTCTAGAAAATGTTGCAGATGCCTTGATGAAACTAGTGAGTACTCACAAGTTTAGGTGGTGTTCAAATTCTATGGGTCTTGATACCCATGTTCCTCAGTAACGTCTGAAATGGTAATCGGTCCAGTGAATTCCTCTAATTCACTTGACCATTGTTCATACTGATCGGGTTAACTCTTGCCGATGAAACAATATGAAGAAAATCTGTGAGATGTATCAACATGACTCTTGCGGATGTATCCTCTTCTATCAGAGCTCGGAGAAGCAGGTTTGACATTATCCCGATGACCCGATGAAGTTGATTTTGGTCATCAGGATAACTTCTGGTTTTTGGGAAGACTGCATCAGAGTTGTGTTGATGACCCGATGGAGCTATCTTAGGCGGTTCGGGTTGTCATCATCTATCAGAGGTACCTGTCTGGAGTTAAGCCAATACCCGATGAATTTGCCTTCAGTATTGAGCTTAACCGGGACTGTAATCAGGCATGGTAGATGCTATCACTGGTAGTTCACTCTTCTGGATTGTTATCCAATTATATTGAGGTGGTTATAACCTCTTTGTTGTGAGTGAGACTCCTTTGTAATGAGCAGTGTGCTCTAGGTAGTGTGTCATCCTGCATGTGTAGGCCCCTTATTGTATCACATAATTTCTGTAGAATTATTACCTGACTATGGATAGGCTTCCCTTTACTGGTTTTTCCACGTATAAATCATGGTGTTATGTGGTATGGTTTCATTGTGTTAATTCTCTGTTTCATTCTTAAGTTTTATTGCTTACCGGTATTTGTTTCTGCTATTCCAGTATTCAATATTTATGTGCTCTGGTTAAAGGTTTTAAATTGGTTTGATTAATATAATCTATTGACAACTAATTCATCCCCCACTCTTAGTTGTTATCCTAACATTAACTATAATAATCTCTTGACTTGAGTTTTTCTCTGAGATTTGTGATGGAAAACGATATTGGAACTTTTGAAATCTTATATGTTTATGCTTTGTGTCCCTCCCTAATCCTTCCTAGAAATCATAATTGTGTGCAATATTTGTATCCATTTCTTATGCATGCCTCTTAGAAGAGCATAATGTCTTCACAACCCTATGTAGTCTTTCTTGCTTGTAATTTCCAATGCTTACCCAAATATTAAAGGTTGTTTTCCCTATATTATTGGTATTATGGATGTGTTGCATTGGTTTTGTCATTGATGTAAACACTTATCTTCTGGAGATATTTGATTATGTTGAACCAACACATTATGTTCACTAGCAAGTTCAATGACTTATGCACAGTCACTGGTATATCACTCACTGGCAGGTCATATTGTTCATTGACACTGAAGATGACTTGTTATCATCTGGAGATCAATTGGTTATGTCGAAGACATGGTTTGGAAACTTGGTTTTGGTATTTTGGTTATTATTCTAATTGGGTTGACATATTTGTTGTTACCAGCAAATTGGTCTAGGTTATGAACCGACATGCATTATCTATTCCAGATCAACATGACACATTATGGAGATGATTTAATTAATAGGACATTTTTGTAAATGTATTAAGACGACATGGTGCATCGCATCTTGACTTATTTGTAATTATTTTAATTGTAATATTCTTGGTAAGCCGCCCTACACATTTGGTCTTAGGCTTTGGTATATATGTAAGATCTCATTTGTGAGATGATGTAAGTAAGGAGAAGAAAGATAATGGTATATGGTATAATGTTTTGTAACATGGCATGTACGAATATTGAAGATCATATGAACAAACCATAGAGAAGGTTCAAGGAAGGATTGAAGGTGATTATTAGAGCTTAACCGGTACTGAATCCAACATTAGAGATGCTACTTTGAGCAATACATTATCATTGGATTTAACCATCCAATTGTAGTCAGTGAGACTCCTATTTTGTGATTGAGCAATGAGATCTAGGCGGCTAGCCTTTCTGCATGTGCATACCCCATTTGTATACACATACTATCTGCAGTAGTATCATCTGATTATGGGTAAGGTTTCCCACCATGGTTTTCCCCCTTACAAGGTTTCCACCTACAAATCTCTATGTTATGTGTTGTGGATGTTGTTTCTCTTTTTGTGTTATGCATTGAGTTTCACTGGTATTAATATTAATTGCTAATTTGTGAACCGACATTAAGTTTGGTTTACCACTATTAAATATCAAGTTTGATTAAGTTATATTTGGGTTGAAATTAATTAACAACTGATTCACCCCCCCCTCTTAGTTGCCTCAGGGTCCTAACAATTGGTATCAGAGCTAAGTCCTCTTTTTGCATAAGTTTAACAACTTGAGGAGATTCTATGGCAACAAACATTTTTAGGAAGGACAATCTGAAACTTGATGGAACTAACTATGGTATATGGAAGATCAGAATGGAGACACATCTGAATTTCATTGGAAGAGACATATGGCATGTTACAAAGAATGGTTATGTTGGTCCTACACCGAATCAACATAATCCACCAACATTGGGTAAGGATCAAGAGAATGATTGCAAAGAAAGGGAAGCACTCTTGAGCGCCTTGTTAGATCAACAAATCATGGGATTATCAGACCGATCTACTGCTAAAGCTATTTGAGATAAATTGGAGACATTGAATGAAGGAGATACCACTGCCAAAATTGAAAAACTGGAATGCTTCCAGGTTAGGTATGAAAATCTAAAAAATGGAAGAAGATGAAATAATTTTTTCTTTTATGGAAAGGGTTAATGAAATTGTTTTGGGAATACAATGTTGTGGAGGATCCTTGAGTGAAGATGAATTTGTTTCTAAAGTTTTAAGAGAATTTCCACTGACATACAAAATGAAAGTAACTTCTATTAATGAGTTGAGAACAATGCCTAATACATCAGTATCTAGAGATACCTTGGTTGGAAAACTTTTAGCATTTGAGCTTGAGGAATTTGGTCCTATTGCTACAATTAAAAGAGATTTAGCCTTCAAAGCATCATCATCATCAACTGACAAATCTGACTGGAAATCACTTTATGCAAGAGAACTTGAAGATATCAGAAAGGAAAATGAAGAATTGGAAGAACTTGAAGCACTATTTGCAAGGAAAATGTCTAAAGGTCCTATTGGAAGTAAGTATGAAGGTAAAGCACCATTTAAATGTTTTAACTGCAATAAAGTTGGTAATATGACATCTAGATGTCCTGGCAGACATGCAAAATTGAGAGAAGAAGCTAAAAGGACATATAAACCTAACCCTAACTATCAGAGATACAGATTTAAGAAGAATAGAGACAAATCATGTTACTATACTGATGAAGAACCGAAAGATAATGGATGGGCTTTTGTTGCAATAAAAGATGAGTAGGCCTTGGCACCTAAAATTGAAGAAAAGGATGAATGGATTATAGATTCTGAATGTTCACATCATATGACTAGTGATAAAAGTAAATTCTTATCTTTTCAGGAATACAATGGAGGTCTCGTAAGATAGAGGGATGATAAAGCTTTTTTTATTAGAGGAAAAGGCACTATATCTTTTGATGGTAAGCATAATACTGACAACGTTTATTATGTTGAAGGTTTGAAGCATAATCTTTTGAGTGTTGGTTAATTAGTTGAAAAGGGATTTTAGTTATAGTTCAAGAATGGTAAATGAAAAATCATGAATAGAACTGGTTTGGAGATTGCAACCAATAATCAGACTAGAGATAATATCTTTCATTTGAATAACAATGAAAAGACATGCTTGATTGCACATATTGATGAAAGTTGGTTATGGCATAAAAGACTGTGTCATGTGAATTTTGATTGCATTATAAAGATTAGTCCATCTAAGGTAGTAAGAGATTTATCTAAGATTGCAAAACCTCATAATTTGGTATGTAAGGAATGTCAAATGGGAAAGCAAGTTAGAACAAATTTTAAGAGTATTTCTAAGAAATCCAATAATGTTCTTGATTTAATCCATACTGACTTGTGTGGACCGGCAAGAACAAGAAGTCTACAAGGAGATAGATACTTTATGATAATCATTGATGATTATTCTATAATGTGTTGGGTTACTTTTATCAGGGAGAAATTAGAAGCTTTTGGGAAATTCAAATTATTCAAGGCAATGGTAGAGAATGAAACCGGTAGGAAAATCAAATGTTTAAGATCAGATCAAGGAGGTGAATTCACATCTAAGGAGTTTAATAAGTTTTATGAAGTGAATGGAATTAGAAGACAACTATCAGCACCCTGGACTCCTCAACAAAATGGAGTTGTGGAAAGGAAGAACATAACTATTCTGGATGCAGCTAGAAGCATGATATTAGAAGAAAATCTACCTCATGTGTACTGGAGAGAAGCAGTGAATACAACGGTTTACACTTTTAATAGAGTTCACATCAAAGGTGAAACTGGTAAGACCCCTTATGAACTATGGTTTGGTAATACTCCTACTCTTAAATATTTCAGAATATTTGGAAGCAAATGTTATATTAGGAGAGATGAGTATATTGGTAAATTTGATCCTAGAAGAGATGAAGGAATATTTCTTGGTTATTCATCTAAGAGCAAAGCATATAAATGTTTTAATAAAAGATTGCAGAAAATCATTGAGAGTGCAAATGTGAAGATAGATGGACATTTTAGAGGAAATTCAATGTCTATGGATTCTGATCCGGCAGTTGAGATGATCATAAATGAACCTATACAAAGTGCACCGGTACAGAGTGTGGATCCAGTCACACTAGCATCATCAGAGAATTCCACAGTCACTGAAGAACAACATCAAGTGAACACGCCGAGGTATGTAAGATTGAATCACTTTGAAAGTCAGATAATTGGGAATAAGTATCAAGGTGTTATGACAAGAGGAAGACTAAAAAATGAAGAGGTATGTTTAATTTCTCAAATTGAACCAACATCTGTTATTGAGGCATGTGAAGATAAACATTGGATTAATGCTATGGAAGATGAATTAGAACAAATTGAAAAGAACAATACATGGACATTGGTTCCCTGTCCTAAAGACAAAAATATAATTGGAACTAAATGGGTATTCAAAAATAAACTTAATGAAGATGGTAAGGTAATAAAAAACAAAGCAAGATTAGTGTGTAAAGGATATGCACCGGTAGCTAGAATTGAGGCAGCCAGATTATTTCTTGCATTTGCAGCACACAAGAACTATAAAGTATATCAAATGGATGTAAAATGTGCATTTATGAATGGTGATCTTGAAGAGGAAGTTTACATTGAACATCCTGATGGATTTTCATTGACGAATGATAAAGATATGGTTTGCAGATTAAGGAAAGCTTTGTATGGATTGAAGCAAGCTCCTAGAGCTTGGTATGCTAGATTGGACAAATATCTTTTGAAGCTTGGTTACACTAAAGGTAATGCTGACACCAAATTATATTTCAAAGCGACTAATGATGGGATGTTGGTTACTGAAGTTTTTGTTGATGATATCATTTTTGGAGGAGAAGATGGATTATGCAAAGACTTTGCTAATAAGATGTAAGAAGAATTTGAAATGTCTATGATTGGGGAGATAAAAATTTTTTTAGGATTGCAGATTTCACAGACTGATAAAGGTATATTTATATGTCAAACAAAGTACTTGAAGGAACTATTGAAGAAATTTGGTATGGAAAATTCCAAACTGGTAAGTACTCCTATAACTGCAACTGATAAATTGACATTGACGGATGATTCAGCTCCTGTTAATCCAACAAGATATAAATCTATGATTGGAGGTTTACTGTATTTGACATAAACAAGACCTGATATAATGAATGTAGTATGCATTATTTCAAGATTTTGGAGTAATCATAAAGAAAATCATGAATCAACAATGAAAAGGATTTTTCGGTATCTACAAGGCACAACAAATCTTGGTTTATGGTATCGTAAAGATGAAAATTTTGATTTATATGCATACACCGATGCAAATTGGGCAGGAGATGTAGATGACAGAAAGAGCACCACCGGCGGGGCATTCTTTCTTGGTAGAAGATTGATCTCATGGTTGAGAAAGAAACAGAGTTGTACATCATTATCAACAGTAGAATCAGAATATGTTGCAGCAGTAACTAATTGTACTCAGGTATTATGGATTAAGAAAATATTGAAGGACATAAAGGTAAAATGAAAAGAACCTATAATCATTTATTGTGATAATTCACCAGCGACTGATATATCTAAGAGTCTGGTATTTCACTCTAAGACTAAACATGTTTCTATCAAATATAATTTTCTGAAAGAGAATGTTGAAGCAAAAGAAGTGAGATTGGTTTATGTGAATACTAAAGAGCAGATTGCAGATATCTTTACTGGGCCTTTTCCTAAGGAAACTTTTGAATATCTCAGAGAGTAGCCTGGGGTAATACCCTCACTAGTAGAGACTTAGACAGTTGATGATTGACATAAAACTGACAGAATTAACAAAGAAACCTTTTTTTGGCTTTGATGGAGGAGAGCTACTTCTCGGGGGGAGTAGTTGGTTAAAACAATTGGTTATTGTAATTGGTTTTATAAGTTGGTTGTTTGTTCTAGTATTTCTATTGCTTTGGCATTTGATGTCAAAGGGGGAGAGATATCTATGGAAAAACATTATCCTATGGGGAGAGAGAGATTATTCATTTGGGGAGAGACATATACTCTTTGCATTTGTATTTTGATTTCTGGTATTGATCTATTATGAAGATTGTTGGTTTTTGGTTTTTGGCATTCTATTTTGGCACTTAGATGTTTTTCCATCTTGTGTTGCCACCAATGCCAAAGGGGGAGATTGTTGGTATTATGAATGTGTTGCATTGGTTTTGTCATTGATGTCAACACTTATCTTCTAGAGATCTTTAATTATGTTGAACCGACACATTATGTTCACCGACAAGTTCAGTGACTTATGCATAGTCATTGATATATCACTCATCGACAGGTTATATTGTTCACCGACACTGAAGATGACTTGTTATCATCTGGAAATCACTTGGTTATGTCAAAGACATGGTTTGGACACTTGGTTTTGGTATTTTGGTTATTGGTCTAATCGGGTTGACATATTTATTGTTACCGGAAAATTGGTCTAGGTTATGGACCGACATGCATTATCTATTCTAGATTAGCACGACACATTATGGAGATGATTTAATTAATTAGACATTGATGTAAATGTATTGAGCTGACATGATGCATCACATCTTGACTTATTTGTAATTGGTTTAATTGTAATATTTTTGGTAAGCCGATCTACACATTTGGTCTTAGGGTTTGGTATATATGTAAGATCTCATTTGTGAGATGATGTAAGTAAGGAGAAGAAAGGTAACGGTATATGGTATAAGGTTTTATAACATGGTATGTGCGAATATTGAAGATCATATGAGCAGACCATAGAGAAGGTTCAAGGAAGGATTGAAGGTGATTATCAGAGCTTAATCCGTACTGAATCCAGCATTGGAGATGCTACTTTGAGCAGTACATTATCATTGGATTTAACCATCCAATTGTAGTCAGTGAGACTCCTATTTTGTGATTGAGTAATGAGCTCTAGGTGGTTGGCCTTTTTGCATGTGCAGACCCCATTTGTATACACATACTATCTGCAGTAGTATCATCTGATTGTGGGTAAGGTTTCCCACCGTGGTTTTTTCCCTTACAGGGTTTCCACGTACAAATCTCTATGTTATGTGTTGTGGATGTTGTTTCTCTTTATGTGTTATGCATTGAGTTCCATCGGTATTAATATTAACTACTAATCTTGCAACCGACATTAAGTTTGGTTTACCGATATTAAGTATCAAGTTTGATTAAGTTATATTTGGGTTGAAATTAATTGACAACTGATTCACCCCCCTCCCCCTCTGAGTTGCCTCTGGGTCCTAACATATATAATTGATCATGCTATAGAGTGAAGAGAAATTGTGTGTGTTCTCTTATATAATGTTATGTTTTAGGATTAACTTGTTACATTGATTTTATTATTAATATCAAGATGGAGTGTTTGTATCATACATATAAGAATGATTTAGTGTGTACCGTGATGCAAAATTGAAGAGCTTGTGTGAGATGCACCTATATAAGAAAATAGTAGTTTAATGATGCCTTTTTCTTTTGCCTATTCTCCTATGTAAAATGTAAGGAAGTTAAATAGTGAAGTATGGATACCAATGAGACTATCAAGTGTTTATATATGTGTGTGATTCTGCATTTAAGAAAAGTTTGTTTGAACAAATCATATCTTTCAATAAGGACTTGATATTTATAGCTACATTTGTAATATTAGGAAACCTTATGGGAAGTTGAAATTACATATCTTAGAAAATGATGTGAATAGTTGCATAGAATGATAAATGTGGCATGCCTAGTAATTTCAAAATTGTTCATGCATAATTCTTGTGCACATACATTGGTTGATTGGCAGTGTTCTTTCTCCCTCTCCTCTTATTTTGGTAAAAGAATCATAGTGCTTAGGAGTATATTGATAATGAGTAGAAGCATTGGATATTTGTTGATGAAGTAAGGTACTATATATAATAAAGAAGTTGGATAAAATGAAACTGTTTGAAGATTGAAATTTGTGAATTGTATCCATGATTTATTTGAAAAAAATAATTGATTAGATAGAATCTCTTTTGCATAAATAATGTAGGAAGTTATTATAAACTCATAGGCTAGAAGACAATGTCATAATATGTTGTAGAATGAAGTAAAACTTGGTGCATTGCATGTATAAAAAAATTGAGATCATACCATTATGTCTTTACTTGGTTTGACAAGATAAAAGCCTTAGTCTTGAGTAGGAGCTATGCGGTTTTATGAAATGTTCTATTTGATCAAATGGATGGATTGAGACTAGATTGTGTCTCCTTATCCTATTCAATTTTTAAGAAAGCATTTGTTCCACGAATTTTAGTAAGATGAATTGGCAATGCATTGAGTGAAGTTGTATTGTGTTCTAGATGGCTATGCTTCTTGTTCGCTAGGAATGCTTAGTTGGGAATTATTATAATTAAGTGATGGTAGGAGGTGATATTTAAATAGGTAATATATATTCTTGTGGTTTAATTTGTGTGTGACACTAAATGAAAATTAAGTGGTGGCAAGTAAGGCTAGGATATCAAGTTTCATGCTTAATATAGGCAATTGACTAATTGATGGTATGTAGGAAATAATCATAGGTGATTAAAGTGTAAATATGATATTAAATACTGCTTCAAGTAATGAGATTTATTTGATAAGAGTCAATTATTGAGTAAATATATGAGTGACCAAATGTTTAAATAACATCATGCTAAAAATTCTAATTATCTTCTTACTATTTATTGAGCATTAATCTAGAAATGGTGTATGTATGTTTCTAACATTTGTTTCTATTATAGCTCAGTAAAGGTGATCGTTTTATAGATTGGATATCTTGAACATTAATCACAAATGAGTGCATTCCTTGTGTATGTATGAGACACCTTATTTCATTCTTGTATATGTTATCTTTCATGAAGGATAGTTGCCTAGGTTATTGTAATTAAATAAAAGATAAAGAAATTTGGGTATATAAATAAATTCATGATTTGAAATGTCTAGCACACACTCTCTAAAACATTTAGGGCATTGTACCCTTGGATGTTGTGTGGCAGTTACTCCCTCTTGGTGTGATTGATATTGGTCACTTGGTGATGTAGATTTGGATACGATGGTTATTTTGTCTTGATTTATTTTGTGATATTGTGAAGTACCATTGGAGTTAACCTGATTTTGAATCTCTTTCTTTAAGAATTCGCCACTAGTTTCTTCTTTCATTTGTTTTGTTCTTGTAGTGGCACTTGTCACACTTTATTGCTTGATTGATTTCGCTAGGAAATTTTCTTTCTTTTCGTGATTGGATTTGAGGATCTTTCCTTTTTACTTCATTTTTTGTTGTCCATAGTGGTCACTCTGTATGTTGAGTGTTGTGGGCCCTCGTTCTGTGTCAATGTTGTCTCTATCATGTTCACTTAGAACCTTTGATAGTGTGTGCAAGGGAGGACATCGCAGAGAAGTGCACTAGCTTTAAAGAACAATTAGATAATGGTAGAATCAATTGAGTAAATGAAAACATGTTAATGGAATGAAATATACTGATGACTTGTTAGATTTTATGAAGTTAGATAGAATTGCATTCAAATTGAGGAAATTGTGAGTAGATAAAAATAGAGGAAACTATTGATTTCATATCTTTAATGAGTACTTATATATATATATATATATATATATATATATATATATATATATATATATATATATATATATATATATATATATATATATATATATATATCATGCAAATGAATGATTTAGAATGCCTTGAATAATGGATTGGATGATAAATGCATGTGTCTTCTTCAAAGTAGCGTAGCAAAAGTGTGATAGGAATTGAGAAGTTAAAAATTAAAAATCTTGCTTTCCTTTGAGAATTATACAACATAGATTTCTGGTAATTGCGCGATTCTCTTGATTCTATATAGTCTTGAAAGTATTCTATTCAACTTTCCTCATATAGGAATATGATAGGTGGCTTCTTAAGGATGTGCCTATGTGTGAAGTAATGTGTAAAATGTATACTTTTCTTCTTAATATCATTCAACTAGATGTTAAAAGATGTGCTGCCATGCTTGAGATTATGTGAGTTACTGTGATTTTTGTTTATAGATACTAACTCGGATACAAGAAATATAGTTTGTCTTTCAAAGGTGGTTAAATAGAGTTGTTTTGAAGATATTTCAATGATTTGTCATGGTTATTATAACCAGTAAGAGTTTTGAGACCTATTTTATTTCATGTGTAGCATATTTACTTGGATAATTTAGGCATAGAAAGGAAAATTTTGTATTCATTCTCTTACATTGAGTTAGAAATTGTTGGGATTAAGAATTTTTTTGGTGATTTATGTGTGTTTTCAACTTAACCTTTGGCAACTTCTAGGAGTAAGTCCAGCCTAAAGGAGGGAGGATGTAGTGCCCCTCCTAGTCTTGTATTTTGATTTACGCATTGATAGACCCATTTAGACATATGAAGGATACTTAAATGGTTATTTATGACTCTTCTACTATTTTACGTGATACCATTGATGTTAGGACTTATGTGGATTTATGATTACTCAATATGATTCATCATGTTTCGGGACTTATGTGATTGGTGATGTGAGACCTATTATATGATATGTGGTATTTTAGTGATTCTTATGAATGTTGATACATAGTATCACCTTGATGAATGGATTTATATGCGATTATTGATCATGAGGATTATATTCCTTATGATGATACTAACCCTATTTCATGATGATGATTCTATGCAATGTTTTGATATTGAATTGTGCGACTGTCTTCGTGAGTAGATATGATGCCATATTACTCATTGCGAGTGGGATATGTCATCGTGATTATCTATCACTTGTTTGTTTATCATGATGAATATGTATTGTATATGTTATGTTGGTCTTTGATGCATGTTTGTAGGTACCAGACATCGACTCCACCTGGCTTCACAGATTTGACTGTGTCTTTATCGTGATGGCAAGTTGTCGAAGATGACATAGTTTCCCTCACACACTCTAGGTCTAAAATGTGTACCTTCTCCTTTTTTCCACTATACAAGTTGTGGTTAGAGTCCTGTGTTATGTTTATTCCCTTCATGTAAGTTGATTGGAGTCTATGCTTATTTATTTGGGTAAAGTGATTATTATTTGATTACTTGATTATAGGTTTGATTATTCTAGGATGATGATTTCATTGTGAGGTTTTATTTAAAACCAATTGGGATTAATTTAATTGGTTTATTTATTTATTAATCTATTTAATTATTGTGTGTTTTTTAATTATTAATCATTTATTTATTTGCTGATGATTTATTTATTTAAATTGATTATTGATGAGATTTAATTATATTAATGATTTATTTATCTATTTATTTATTATTTAATGATTTACCTATTATTTGATTTATTATTATTTATGTTGTTTTATTTATTTTATTTTATTTATTATTTTATTTAATTTATTTGATTTCTTTTATTGGGTAAATATTATTATTGAATGTGTAATATAAATTAAACATTGTCAACGATTACATTTGAAATATATATTACCTACCCATTTATTTGATTGGTTGGGTGAAAAGGTAGGTAAACAAAATATATTTATTAAATATCTTTCTTGAACTATCCAAAGGTAGGTATAATATATAGTATTATGCAATATTTTGATTGGTCGACATTTTGAATGGTTTTTGCATATTTATTTGTTTTTTTGGAATGGTTGTCGGGTTGTTCTTCTTGCAGATTTTGGATTTGATTTTTAATTCGATTTAATATTGGTCTTGAGGATTTTGGATTATTGTGGATTTTTCATCTTCAGATTTCTTCATCCTTTGATTTGCATTTGCAGGTTGGTGCGATTCTTCCTTGAAATTTTTTTTTATTTTCTAGAATTTTTTTTCTCACCATGCCTATGAAAATTGATTGTTGGTTATTGTGAAATTCATCTTGGGAGATCTTGAATTTAGATGGTAAATTTTAATTTGATATTGAAAATAATTTGGGAAGGGAAGTGAAAATTGTTGTAATTTTTTCAGATTTGAGAAATTGGTTTGGCATCATGCTTTCTCTGTATTCTCTGTGAATTATATGTTTTTTTATTTCCAAGTTTGGTGATGTTATTTGCACTAATTTTGTGTTTATGTCATCCTTATTTGTGTATCTTTAATTTCCCCTTTAGTTCAATGAGAATCTCTATGTGTGGGAGCTTCGAGTGTATTTTTCACTATCTGTGCTTTGCATTTCCTGAGGACGGGCCATTAGGAAGTGTTTACGATAGTGATTTTGTTTCCTTAAGCCTTTTTTATGCTTATTTAATGTTCTCTCCGTGGTTTTCATACCTCCCTTTCATGATTTGTGCCTTTGAACTCAATTTGAGCACTGTGGGAGAAGAATTTATTCACTGTTTTCATTTTTTGAGTATGTAATTTTATAATCTTGTTGTTCTCTAGTGATTTATGCATCTTTCACACCTTCTAAGTTGGTCTTCGGTGATGTTTTTTACCCATCTTCTTATCTGAGCAAGTGCCCTATCCATTTGAGCTTTTTTCTATGCATTTTTGGTCTTTTTACCCAAAACGCAATTTTGGAACCCAAGAGAACTGCAATACATGCCAAGATTTCCATTATGCATCTCAGGGGCACTAGAGAACCTACCCAGAGTACTAGTAAACGTACCCAGAGCTCTAAGCCTTAAACTTCAAGTGTAGGACCCAGAATCAAAAACTATGCTAGACTGTGACCCTAAAACATTGTAGAATGGAGAAAAATCACTATTGGATGTACCAAAAATGTTGGTACACATACTAGGGGCACTACACTACATTCTAGGAGTACTTCTCTACATTTCGGGAGATCCAGATTCTTCCGGGGGTCCTAAAAACTTAGTTTTGAGCTCGGATTTGTATCTTGTTGAGTTTGTGATTTCTCCATAGGCTTTTGCAAACTATCTTGAAATTTTATGAGTTACATTTGATTCATTTTGATCCATTGTGTTGTTTCTTGTTCTTCAATAAGAGGGTTCATGCCTTACATTGAGGTTTTTCATATACGATATATAGCTCCAGCAAGAGGGAGAATGCCTTGTGTTGAGGGATTGATTATATTGCTCCAGTGGGATGTGTTATGCCTCACTGTTAAGGATTTGATGTGATTTTTATATCTTTGATGGATTGCATTCATGATAGGCTTTTCATTTATGATTTTTTGTGAAGGCTCCTTTCTATGTGTATGGTTAATGAGTATTAGTCAAGTAAGTGATAGTAGTGTCATAAATTGATGACCCACATTTGAAGTGCACTTACAATTAGTATTCTTTTGTCAAAATCTTCATATGGATGTATGCATTGTTAGTTCATAGTATATTCTAGGGATGTGTGTTGAAAGTCAACATTATATATGCATTGTGTGTTGAAAGTCAACATTATATATGCATTGTTAATTTGATTTATATATTCTAGCGATGCATGTTGAAATTTGGCACTAGCGAGAGGGCATTTAGGTTCTATATTTGACCCTAATTGTACATTTACACACTTGATTTGTAAATTTGGTTTTATTGCAAATTCCATTATTTGCCACCCTCATTAGATTGTTGAGCCACTTTTAAGAAGAAGTTTAATAAGGCTCTACTTGGTCTTTGGTAAGAAGTAAAGGACTCAAATAATTATCTACCTCATTTCAATTTGACATCCAAATGAATTACACAGATCAAATGAACTGACCATGTAATATTAATATGTACTTTTATAAAATTATATGCAATTACAAAATTATAGGATAATAATGATTATTATTGTAGATATATAAAAATGGCTAGTGCATTTTCATCTTGTTTTTTATTATGTTAGTAGGGAGAAGGCCTTGAGCCTATGAAACAACAAAATCATAGAATAGCAACAAAACCTTGCCCCAAAACAACCAATCAAAGAGAGCCATAATCAACCTTCAGAAATAGTAAAATATAACCATATCCCTATAGCTAAACCTACTAATTATAACTAACCACCATCCGCCTATCATAATACTAGTATACCAAGTATCATCAAAATTAAACATAGAAGCAGTATTCATCATCAAAATAAATTCTAGTTTAAGAGGCACATAGACCCAACATCTTACAAACATAATAAAAAACAATAATCTCCTATACCAAGTTAAGAACTTAACAAAAAAAAGAGGGGGATTCCTAATCAATATTAATAAGTTTCCAACTGTGCTTCAACCTATCTACCTGGATGGCCTAGGTGTCCTCTTGCATGTCTTCCCCACCTTCCGCGACCACCTCTTTCTTCCCCTATTTAGTCAGCTTCCTATCTTTCTTCTTTATTTTTCCTTGCCCAAAAACAACTCCCATAATCACCTTGTTCATCCCTCCATCAGTGATTTCATAAAGAGAACTAAATGCCTCACATAGATTATCAAATTTTTGTTTATAATCTTCATTTTTTTCTTCTAGGCTAAGAACTTGTTCTTTGAGCTTATTTATCTAATCCTCCACATTATTGCTATTTTGTTTATCCAACAACATTTCTTGAGAACAGGGGACCATCTCATCATCTTCCATATTGTTGAGGGGCTATGGGCTCTGGTTAAAATTTTCAAAATCATCCACCATTTCACTCTCTTCCTCTAACTCTTCCTTAATTTGTTCCTCTTGGTCCTCTTCTTCATCTTGGAAATCCTCATCCTTCAAATTGTCAATAGAAATCTCCTCAGTTTCCTCAAAATTAAGGGGTTCCTCAAGGTTTACCATTATCTCTTTAGTTTCAATTTTTCTTTTCTTTTCTTTCACATAGAGCCTAGCCAATCTTCTCTCCCCTGAGCTACCATCTTTTCTTTCTTTCTCCAATACCTTCTCCTCTTCATCTTTAGATTCATGCAGGTCCAAGTCGATTGTGACATTCTTCCTCACCGAATATTTTCCTATATTTTCGACTTTAATCGGGCTATTCCTAGGGATTTCCATTTTCCTTTTTTTGGGTTGATATTCAGAAGATCCACCTCTAGGGGCTCAATTTCATGCAGCATTAGGTTTTTTTTACCCTTGGAACTACCCGGTGGAGTAGAATCTGAAAATCTGAGGGGTTTGGAATCAATTTACTCTATCTTAATAGAGGACCCCTATTTTTTCTTATTTCCCTCAACATTGTTGGGTATTGATAGATAATGACTATGATTCAGGGAGTGGTCAAACACAAATTTATACATGAGGTAAATTAAGCCTTGGTGAGTTAGAGGATTGGCTCCATTAGCAATGTAGGACTCTAGGGAGGGGAACAAAAATATGGCATATTAACCCTTTCTCCATGCCTAATGTGATTCGGGATTGGGAAGTGGTACCCATGGACAGTAGTGTAACGACCCTCTAAAGTAGCATTTTCATCTTGTTATTTCATAATGATCTCACCAATTCTTTTGTTTATATGAATTAAAGAAAAAATTAATTTAATTAATTCATCATTTCCTCTCTATTAATAATAAATTACTTTTATTATTCACTTAATTCATCATTTGGCCCACTATAATTAAATAATTTCAAAAAATTATTTAATTAGATAACACTTCTTCTAAAATTAAATAAGTTATTTAAAATTTATTTAATATCCCACCTTAAATAAAATAAATGTTTTATTTATTTGTCTCTACATTTACACCCTCGTTAGTCTTTTACATCATAAATCCATGTGATAATTATAGGTCCTAGCCTCTCTAATTTTTCTCATCTATTGATCTTTCTAATTGATCTCCACAATCCATCAAATGTTAAATAAGACATATAAATAAGACCTTCACTAATGTATTTTTCCCTAACACTCTTATGATCAGTAATTCTATGTCATCAAGAAAGATAGCACTATAATTATCCATTTTCAAGCATCAGACATTCATACCATGATGTAAGAAGGCAACAACTCCCCTCTCCTCAACAAACACAGACTCAGAGACACAAATACAGTTGTGATGTGATGCATGAGCCTCATCGCCATGCACCATTATGTGGATTGTAACACATAGTTTAACTATTAGTTTTCTTTTAGATAAATATTAATAGCATCTATTTTTTCACCGTATATTTCCTAATTTTAAACAGTTATTCGAAGAATGCATAAAATGCATGAGCTACATGGACCAAAGATAAGTCCAAGGTCTATCTATTTTTAGAGATTTTTTTTCTGTAATTAGAGATCTCTACTAGGGAGAATTAATATTTTTTAGTGCATGGAAAAGACCTCTTGATTGAGACATGATGTACTTCACTTTTGAGTTGAATGAGTAAAATAATTTATGTGTTTGTGTTAAGATTTTTTATGTAAAAATTTTATTTCTCTTTGTTGCTTTTGTTTTGAAATTCACAAATGGTATCAGAGCATTAAAAAGGATCCAGGGAAGATTTCAAGATTTTGCTGCATTAAAAAAGATCTTGGGAAAGTTCGGTGTTGTTTAGGGAGATCATAGAATGCATGCATATTGAAGACTCCATAGTTAAAGGATAATCATTGCTTGGAGATCATTGATAACTGCCAAAAGTCAAATTTATTGTAGATAAAGAAGACTTGTTCCAAATTGTTAGAACTTACTAAGAAAATTATCGTCATTGATGATTAGGAAGAACTGGTGGTAGGAAAATTTGTAGATTGTTTTCCCAGCCATCAATGTCAATCAATTGGTAAAAATAAAAAATAAAAATTGAGATCCCGATAGAAGAAAGGTGCACTAATGTAAGAGTGAAGGTGTAGTTATGTAAGAGGAATAAAGCCAATTACAACCACCGTATATTGTTTGAAGCTATTATAAAAAATCAAAAAAGTTGGTGCATGTTTGTGGAAGGTTCACAATTATGCCAAGAAAAATTTCCATGCAAGGAGAGATTGCAATTTTAACCTATTGATTGGAGAAGCATAAATTGGTCACTGAGTAATGAACATGCTTGTATCAAAGGAAGAGGACTGTAGAATTGTCTCATTAGTCAAGGAAGATAAATGAGGTGAATTTAAATTATTTGTGTCAATGGGAAATCTTGGTAAAAAGGTGAAGAAAGAAAATGCAAGTTTAATTTGTGAGAAAGATTGTATGAAAGAGGAATTGGTGAAATTGAAAAAGGCTAATTCAGAATTTATAGAAACTATAAGGGAATTGAGAAAGGATATCTATGAAATTTCTTGTGAAAATGATATTATTGAAAAGGAATTGGAGAAAGACAAGAAGGAGAATGAAGATTTGGAAAAGAATTAAAATTGTTAGAGAAATAAAATGAGATTTTGATATCAAAATCAATAGTGTGTAATGTCGGATGTGATACAAGTAATTTACATCTCTTAGTTGATATGGATGATGTAGCTAAAGCTTCTTCAAGTGAAGATGGTGAATTTGAAAGTAAGGATGTGTTTCCATGCATAGATACGGATGGTTATGCTAATAGCAAAGATTGGGTTGAAAAGAATATTGGTTGGAAGATGATGCAGAAAATGGGTTATAAAGGAAGATGGCTAGGAAAGCATGAGCAAGGAATAAGAGAGCCCCTCAAGCCAACTATGATGTCCAATTATGAAGGCTTGGGATATGATGAGAAAGAGAGATTTAATGTTGCTAGTGTTACAGGACCATGCAAAATAGCTGAAAGAATTTAGTGTGAACACATTGCTATAGAGAAGGACATAAAGAATATAAGTACATAGGGATCTTCAACCGTGTTCGATTTGTGGGTTGAAGAATCATTGTGAAAAGTCATGTTGGATTAGAGAGATGTATGAACAATCTAAAAAAGGTTGCATGTAGCTTGATTATGATTGGATCGATGGATCCTATTGGCAAAATAACGAATATGTTTAGAAAGTTGTATAAGCCTAAATGCTCACATGTGAATAGAAAAAGTGATTAGATACAGTTTAAATGTTTGAGTCAAGTAGTTGATATATACTTGCTATGATTGACATTGCAGAGATCTTGTTTTTTCCACATTGAGTTATCTTGTACAACAAGATCACATCGAGTTGCAAAGATCTAGTTTTTAAAGGTTCCAGATAAAATTGTGTCTTAGCATCAAGGGGGAGCCTTGCAATGTGATGCATTAGCCTCACCACCATGCATCATTATGTGGATTATAAACACATAGTTTGATTGTTAGTTTATTTTTAGATAATCATTAATAGCATTTAATTTTTCACCATTTATTTCTTCATTTTAAATAGTTATTTAGAGAATGCATAAAATGCGTGAGAGCTACAAGGACCAAAGATAAGTCCAAGTTCTATCTATTTCTAGAGATTGATTTCTTTAAGTAGAGATCTCTGTTGGAGTTGAGAAAATACAACACCATAGGAGCCCAAATGATCTCTGCAAGCTAAAAACCTATTACAAGGAGAAGCAAGGAAGCAAATCACAGAAGAAAGAAATAAACATAAAATATGCTCAAAAAAAGAGAGCTCAATATTCACAAAATGTAATTTAATAATCCTCCTTCTTGTTACAAAGAAAAGAAAGAACTCAACGTTTAATAGGTCAAGAAACCCTAAAAGGGAAAACCTAGGTTTGCACATAATAATTAATAAAAGAATTAATTATTATGCACCTAAAGTTAGCTTAAGTGTAAAAGAGATAAAGGGAACTTAAATAATTAAACAAATATTATTTAATTAATCAAGTACATACCTGAATACTCTAACACCCCCCTTAAGCTAGACTTAGGGAGAAGCTAAAACCTAGAACAACTACTGAAAGCAGGAAAGATGGGTCCCGACAACAAGGCCTGATCAGGTACCCAAATACAATGAAATCTCTATGAATTGGAGAAATAGAGAAAACCACGTGGGAACAAAAATCTACTCCAAAAAGAGATGGAAAAGAACACCACTGAAGCATGAAGAACCTGCAAACTCTTTCGAAGAATAACTGCTGATCTGAAGAACCTCCCCTGAAATAGAACATGACTAGGTAGAGAAGACTGTAATCTGTATGAGTTCCCTCAAATGACACTACTCGAATCAGAAGGCAAACAAGGCAAACAATTGAAATCGAAGATATAGATGGCATGAAAACACCAAAGCCTGAAGAGCTGATCAATCAAACCACAGAAGCATTAGAACCAACACGACAAACCTCCCCATAATATTGAAGAGGGAGAGGGCAGGAACACTGAAAAGAATGGCCAAGAAGAACTGCATGACAAAGAACCAGGAACATCAAAGGTGCTGAGAAAAGTACATGGTGTCTTGGAAGGAGCACTCACTTGACACACATCATGAGGCGAATGTCATGGAAAGAACACTCACTAGACAAAGGTAGATGGCAAACAATGAAAACATCAACCCCCTCATGGCACTTTATAAGTAGTGCATGTATAACAAGGCACAAGATGTGCAAGATCCCAAGTAAACAATACATGATGGTGCTTTATCTCAATGCATTTGCATAAATACAATGCTACAATGATAAGAAGACTGGAAATAGAAAGTAGCACTAAAATAGAGACATCCTACCTAGAGAAGAGATCCAAGGACCTGAAACAACCAAGATATCCACCAAAGTGCTGAAAAGAAAAAACCTAAATAAAATATGCATGGAGCAAAATCTAGAAGTAAAACTTAGATGGCTAGAAAGTACACAGCACACGCTTTCCAAAAATATAAATTTTTTGAAAAACAAAGTTCGGATTCTCATTCTACGTCCCCTAGAGTGCAAAAAAGAGACCCCACTTTGACTAGAAAAAAATAGAGTCAAACATAAAAATTAGAAACAATTACCAACATTACTAGGTCTGACTCGGATCCATCTTTCCGATGCCTATTTGTTTTTGAAAAAATGACTTCGTATGCCCAAGATATGACCAAAAAACCAAACCCCCCTTCAAAACAAGAGGAAGGGGTAGTTTGGTGGCTTTGGCGAGAGGAGGTGGCCAGTGAGCGGCGCTCTAATGGCGGGCTAGTGGAGATTCGGCTATTGGGTGGATGGTTTTTGGCGGCGGCAGGCTGGTGGAGCTTCGGTGGTTGGGCAGAGGAGCCAGGGTGGCTGGTTTCCAGCGGTGGCGGCATGGGCCAGGCCGCTGCCAAAGGGTCGACGGTTGTCGAGGCCGGGGAGCTGTGGTGACAACAGGAGAAGCTGGTCTTAACGGGAGCCGAAAGGGCAGTGGAGGTCGGGAGACGAGGCCAGCGAGGGGCTGAGGGCCGAGGCTAGCAGGGGGCCGGACTGACAGGTTCAGTCGCCATACGGTGGCCGAACTATGAGTGCCAATACCCTGTGAAAAATGAACCCCAAAAACTTTTGAAACCCCTTTTTTTATGCCTTTTTAAAATTTTTTTTTTAATTTTTTTTTTTGTGAAAAATCAAAATCTGGCCTACATGCCATAAAAAGGCAAAAATATTTTGTTTTGAATTTTTTCTCGAACTACGTGCTAGGGTTGTACGACCTAGATCTAGACAAAAAAATACTCCCAGAGGCTTAGGAACCAAAACAAGGAAAATTTATATGACTATAGGGATTTTCGGGCCTTCTGAGCATGATGGTGAGGTTCATTTAGGCCCAAAGTGCTTAGAAAAAGAGGCCTATCCCTAAGTACAAAACAAAACTTCCTGAAACCCCATATCTACTTCCAATGCAAAAATTCTCAAAACAAGAACAGATGGTTGCAGATCTAAAGCTCTGATACTATGTTGGAGTTGAGAAATACAACACCACAGGAGCCCAAATGATCTTTGCAAGTTGAAAAACCTGTTACAAGGAGAAGCAAGGAAGCAAATCATAGAAGAAAGAAATACACATAAAATATGCTCAAAAAGAGAGAGCTCAATGTTCACAAAATGTAATGTAATAATCCTAAAGTTAGCTTAAGTGTAAAAGAGATAAAGGGAACTTAAATAATTAAACAAATGTTGATTAATTAATCAAGTAAATACCTGAATACTCTAACAATCTCTACTGGTGAGAATTAAACTTTTGTAGTGCAAGGAAAAGACCTCTTGATTGAGGCATGATGTACTTCACTTTTGAGTTGAATGAATAAAATAATTTCTTTGTTTGTGTTAAGATTTTTTTTGTAGCAATTTTTTTCTCTTTGTTAGTGAAATTTTTAGTGGCTAATATTCACCAATTGGTTATTTTTTGAAACTCAGGAATCAAAATTTGGCTAATAAGTTCAACTTTTAAGGTGACTCGAATCACCACATTTTTATAAAAATTTATTTTAGTGTCATTTAAATCATCAGAGCATTTACTTTATTAATTTTTTAACTCAAAGATTTGCCACAATATTCGATACATAATTGGATTAGACTCACCAATATTTTATAATTTATTGTAGAAATCTAAAATAATTTTGCAATGATATATCGTAATTATTAATCACTTTAGGCTTATATCAACAATCTTTATTTGCCACCATTGATTTAAAATATAATCTAGTAACCTTCATTGTGTTCCATGAGATAAATTGTACCTACAAGTTGTAATGCTCATGGGAGTTGAAATTTCTTTTGAATTGTTGAGCTCAATGAAAATCAGTGGTCTAAAAGCATTTTTTTGGCCCCATGAGTGTTACAAATTGTTGGTACATTTTATCTCACAAAATACAAAAAGGGCTATTAGATTATTTTAAATTAATGGTAGAAACTAAATAAAGTAGAGTCTACCCCTTAAACTCATTAATGATTTCCATCTTGCTTTTCTATAAAAATCTATTTTTTTAAATGAAAGGATTTGGAATAGTAATTAATGCATACTCTTATTGTTTTCTAATATTAACGAATATTTTGTACCAAAAAAATTTCATATAAAATAATTAGCCAATAAAAATAATTATTTTCATTAAAAAAAAAGAAAAGATTCACTAATAAAAAATATTATGCTTTTAAAAAAATTAAATATTCGCCAAGATTTCTTTTTGAAAAGAGGTTTCTTAAAGTTTTCACTACTCTTTGTTACCTCTATTTTGAAATTCACAAATACCAAAACACAAGTATAGACTCTCTACAACAGCAATATCATTTATAAAATCGACATACTCATTATTGCATAGATTTACAACTCACTTTCAAAATGACAATTCTATGGCCCATCAGCTCTGCAATTATCTCATTTACACAAATTTTGTCTCCTCTTTAATTTGTGCAACCCCCTCTACTCTTCACTACTGGCCGATGCCCCTGTCTTGGGTCAATATTAATCTCTATGCCCTTGTTCTTCATTTAAGTCTAATTCAATTAATAATCTGTAGTTTGATCCCTTCACATTCCTTCTATTTTATCCAGTGCCCAACTCTTCATCTTCACGCCAGTGCATGTATCTTCTATTCTTGGTTTCTGCAATTTCTTGTTTTCTCTTTTCAGCTTGCAACATCATTCTAATTCCCTTTCTCTTAGTCCTTTATCGTATGAGAGGAAAGTTGATCATCGATCTGACCTGTGATTTGCATTGACTGAAACTTGCAAAGATTGTGTGATTTTTGTCTTTACGCCTGCCAATTGCTTGAAAGTATCTAAAGTCTTTTCTATATATCTTGCAATAAGACAAGATTTCTTTGAGGTAGCATCGAATCATTTCGTCAATCAGTCACGTACCTGTCTATCCTTCTACATTTCGCATACACATCTACAAAGGCATTTACAACTACATCATCTCACAAAATTCTTGTTGATGGTTGTCCTTTTCCTGTTTCCAAAGTTCACATTACAGGCTATGAAGTAACTGGTGAAAGTCGCGAAATTTGGCTATATACCCCTCATGAGTGTAGTCCATTTCTTAATTGGATGTGCGAATAAACTTATACCAAAATTATGTGAGAGAGAATGACGACAATCATCATAGTTATGCCCATCATTCCAAAGTTGTAATGTCCAACACGGTTTTGAAGAGAAGTTCCACTGAGAGCCTAAACATGTCAAAACTGAAAACCAAATCACATTTTTCTTGGTTGGTGCTGAAATGTGGATACACCCAAGTGATCTTGCACCATATTATCATGATGATATCAAAGTTTTGATGAAGGAAAGTGAGAGAGGATCTGAACTCTTTTACACAACGATCAGAAAGGCAACAAAAGGTTCTGACAAGGGATGAAAAAACTGAGAAACTAAAAAGATCAAAGCATAGAAAAGGCCAATGACAACAAAAATGTAGGGGTATTGGGAAAACAATAGCCAACATAGAAAGATTAACTAATTATCTCCTAAGAGTTTGAGGCTTTCCATAGCCTTTTATTCCTTGTTAAAAAAATTAAACTTGTCCATGAAGGATAGTTCTTTGATTACATTTTCCTCCCATGTGGGAATGATATCCATATTATTTTGGCTTTACCTTTCTTGTTGAAAATAGGAGGTGAACCAATAGAACAAGTATCCACCTCAACTCATCTTGGAAAACATACAACAAGACAATCATATTTTAACCATCTCCTTGTAGTATGCCATAATGTCCTACATATTATTGACAATTTTATTTTGATTGTTTTGGAATCTACCAATAGTCTCCACTATCTTCTTCATGTCCTCAACCAATCTATGAGAAGACTTGATATTCTCCACCTCCAAAGTTGTAAAACCAAAATAGGGAGTTTAGGAACAATACAAGTCGTTGCACCAATTCAACTCCAAAATAAACAACAAAATAGAACCCCAAAGAAACAAAGAGCTAAAAGATGCATCAAAAAACTAGAATTCAAATAATGGAGGCTCATCAGGGAATTTTTCTCATCCACCAATAGACTTTATATATTTTTCCACATGTCCAAATGATTCCCTCATTGCTTTTTCATCTCGTGAATCTTTCAATTCCATTTTTCTTTGTCTTTTTTCATCTAGTTTAACCTTCTTCTTATTGAGATATTCCTACAAATAAACCACAAAATTAATTTAACAATCCATAAATTCTTTAGGGATAGGAAGAAACCTAGCCAAAGAATCCTCAAACTAAGGAAATCTAATGACCAAAGAACTATTTTTTTCCTCTACATTACCTTGCATCTCCTTGTAGAAGTCTTTGTTACCCTCCTCATCCTTCTTCCCAATGCTCTTAATTTTCTATAAAGCCTCAAAGGGAAAGATGTAGCATGGCACTATGAAAGTTGAGTTGATTTCCATGTCGTCTTCTTCAGTAGATTAATAGTAGGAGTCAACGATGTCTTCAAGGGATAGGTCTGGAAGGCTTTTGTAGATAAGGTCCAATTCTTATCCTTCAATACTATTTGTAGAGTCCATAATAACTTCTAGAGTTTTCGTTCCCAAATCTTTAACATCTTTATCTTTGCCTATATTTTTTCTTGGCTAGTCGCTAGTGCAATCAATGTTCTCTTCTTTCTTTCATTGTAGGTGTCATTATTTTCCTCTTCATCCTCCTTCTTGTCCTTCCTTTCTATTTGTTATTTTTTTCTTTTCCTTGTTTTGCAAGTGTCAAGAGTTTTCATTTATACTTTTTTCTTCTTGTTTGGTCTACCAAAGGAGTTACTAAACTTGGTACTATGGTGTTGACTATAATGAAACATTTACTTTAGTTGCTAGACTTGATACTACTAGAACGAATTTATCTTGATATATAAATAGGGTAATTGTAAGGTTTTTGGATTGTTTTCTTGAAGAGAAATTTTATGCTCAATAGCCACTTAATTATGATGTGTGTGGACATGAAAGTAAGGCATGCAAATTGAAAAAGGCACTTGATGGTTTGAAATGGGCACCTAGGGCATGGTATAGTTGAATTGCTTCATGGTGTTACATCCCTCTTTCATGAACTTTTTCATATTTTCTTAAATTGCATAATTAGAGATATTGTGATGTTATATTTGAATTTATCAAAAATATTTGTTCGATGGATAAACATATTAAATGATATGTAATTATAGCAAGTAATTCTTTGTTGTATGGATACCTTGTATGGAGAAAATATTATGTCTAACAACCTTCATATATCTAATTGGATGTAAGAGATTTTATAATGCTCAGAGAAGGGAGGTAGAGTGGCATAGACAAGGTAAGAGGTCAAAGTTGTCATCATTGCAAGATCCTTAACATAAGTAACTTTTTACAATTTTACTAGTAACCCTAGAGTTGCTAGGGTCAAGTTAGTATTGTGTATGATGTTGTGAAGTTCTTGTCAACTAGCTAGTCAAGGTTGTCTTCATTATGTTAATTATCTTCATTATTAAATCTATTTAAACATTTTGAAATGGACTTGTAATTTAAATGATATTTGGGTAATGAAATTAGATTTGGGAGTAACTTAATCCTCAACCCATTAAACTATCATTGTAATATGTATGTATGTATGTATGTATGTATACATGTATATATGTATGTATATATATGTGTTGGTAAACGGATTTGTTGCTTTAAGAAACTTTCTTGAAAAACTCTGTTTTGCCCTGTAATCAGCAACAAAGCGTTCACAACAGTTGAAGAATCACAAAAACAAAAGAATGGTAATTCTTCTCTGCGTTTGAGAGGGGCAGCTCCCTCGTATAATGGGGGTATTTGGATTTTTCAAAAATTTAAAGAACGAACAATAAAGAAAGATTGAACGCCATACAAGGTATGAATCTAGTTTAAAATAAATTCCATATAATCAAGTTTGAGATACCACAACTTGAAATAATCTTCTTTACATTCAATGTTAAAGGGAAAGCATTAGGTAATCATCAATTAAACATAAGAACATTGATAATAACCCATGAGAATAAGTTGAACACACATCCAAATTGATCTCTATTGCTTAATTTTTTGTATAATACTATCCAAGTCTCTCATACAAAGCTTGTGAAAAAGTGGAATCTCCTCATATTGAACAATAATGAGGTATATATAGGTGAAGTGGTAACCCCCTGAGGTAACTACCCTAACCACCTTTATAACTACTTTATAACTTCCTCAACTACTTGAAATAACTTCCTCAACTTTGGAAGAAATAACTACTTAGAAAAACTACCCAAAATGAGAACTTAGGATAACTACCTCATCCAATGCTTAGAAAAACTACCCCTTACAAATAAGTTAGGATTGACCTAACTTTCACAAAAGAAAAGCCCAAATTCTAACTTTAATTACAATAAGTGACTTAGGTCACTTTTACAAAGATCAACTTGAAACATTAAAACATTAAAGTTAGGACCAATGTAAGGTACTTATCCATCTTCATCTTCTTTATTGATCTTTGTGACCGTCTCATCATCTATTCATCTTTATTGACATCAAGAAGTAGTTTTCGCCAACACATCTTCTTCAAGTACATATGTGCTTCAACTATCCCATTAAGCATCTTTTGCTTCCATGAATACACCTTCCAAAAACCAAGGAGTCTTGCATCAATGTGACTAACTTATTTCAAAATATTGCATATTTTGTTCACATTTCCCCATAACCATCTTGACATGACATTAAAGTGAGAAGAGTTGAATGTATTCACTAAATGAAAAATTTATATACATCTATACATTCTTTGTCACATTCTGTCAATACTTGTCAATACTTCCTGCACTTCTCTTTATCTCCACATCAGCAAGATTCCGGAAATTGACTTTGGGATTTTTTGACATATCTTCTCATAAGCTTTTAAATTCATTCTAATATGTCTTTTGTGTGCAACCTGTTATTATTTCATTTTCCTCCATGAGATGACATGTTTTGGAGGCATTTGTCAAATGGATCTTTTTCTATGCAAATTCTTTCACGGCTTGTCCGGTGTACTTCAGTGGGAGAACATAATTGAATTAGGCTTATTTTGTTCTTTATTCAGCTCAGCAGTAGGCTGATTGGAGTTAACCTTCTCTTGCTATTGGCATTTGATGGACTTTCCAAAACTTGTGTTAGAAACTCAAGTCAATTTGGAAATAAAGTCCAATCCAAAATCTCTTTATCCACACTTGGAATTGATTCCACAAGTACTTGAAATGGAATGTTGTCTTGAACGAGATGAATACTCATTACCTTGATGTCTAACAAAATAATTTTTTATTTTTTTTGGTTTTTGGAAACTCTTTATATCAACATGATTCCATCTGTGGATGATAGGAAACTCTCTAGGCGAACATTTATCACACGCAAGATTTCAAAGGCCAAAATTTCAAAATTTTCTAATTTTAAAATTGGGGCTGACAATATGTATGTATGTATATATATATATATATACATGTATATATATATACATGTATATATATATATACATGTATATATATATATACATACATATATACATGTATACATACATACATATAGGTACATATATATACATACATACATATATATACATATATACATACATACTGTAAAGCGGAAAATCGAACCCTAGGTGTTCTCCCCCACTCCAAGGAGAAAGGGGGTCACTAGGATTGATGGTTTTCATTTAGGAGGGACTTTACATTCAAAAGAGGGGTTGAAACCCACAAGATCCAATCCCACACAATACAAGATTGGATTCTAAATGAGTTTCAAGGGTTGAGACATCAAGGATACCCTCTTTTGTAAAGATCGTAGATAGAATGATTGAACTAGGAATGCATGTAAAGTAAGAAAGATTCGCTTATAAACAGAGATAGGGATACAGGATGAAGCTGTGGACCTGGAATTAGCAGTAAAATGTTGAGATGATGCTGTTCTGCAAATTCGGGCAAAAGTTGACGGGATGATGGCGCCCGACATGCACACGGTCCTCTGAAAAATCCGCAAAACGAAGGGGGATTTGTTCGTCTCTGCACAAGGGTTCCAGATCTTCAATTACAGCTACGTACCTGCAACCTACACATAGAAAAGAGAGGATGATTGGGGGGTTAGGGATTAGGGGTTTGCCTTTAGGTCAAACCTCGGTTTTGGAATTAACCAAGAAATGAGAACGCTGTAAATGTAAATGTTTGTAATGTAAACAAGTACTGATACCTTGTTGCAAGAATGTTTGTATTCTTACATGCGAAGGTGTAATGTATGTTATGTGTTATGTGTTGTAAGTGATCTCCTCTTCAATGGTTGAATCCTTGTCTTGAATGCAACACCTAGCCTTGAATGGAGACTTAGAATGCTCAATTGCTTGAAGGAATGCTTGAATGCTTGAATGTTTGAATGTTTGAATATCGCTTCCGCGTCTTGCTCTTACTTATTTCCTTCCTCCCTTTCTAGGAGAGGAAAAGTAGTTTATATACTTGTCAATTAGGGCTGATAGACTGATTTTTCTGACCTTGGGCCGACCAGGAAACATTATTTCCCAATTTGCAAACTTAAAGACCCGATGCCCAAAAGAGACCGGGCCCAAAATAGGGCCAGGGACTAGGGCGCTGGGTGCCATGGTCCTGGGGGACCAGGTTGGGCACCATGGTCCCACCTCCCGGGACAATAGGGTGCAAGGAGGATCAGGCCAGGGTGCTAAAAAATGCAGTTTTTGGTGTCGTAAACAGGTTTCGGGGTCTCCATTCAGGTTCAACGTTGCACCGCCATCATGAAAACCCAAATGCAGTAGAAATTGCAAGTGTCGCAATTTTAGGACGCTACATTTAGCCCCCACTTTAGCGGGAGTATAAGCGTACGCCCATACTTCTGGTAAAGTACAAGGAAACAACATTGAAAAACTTTCACCACGTCAAGAAGGCAAGATATACCAAGCCCCCAGTGGAGTAAGGATCTTATGACTTCAATTGAAAAAGTAAAAGGGAAGATCATGAGGGAGAACCATGACTGTCCGTAGTAAGGTTCCCTCACTATGAGTCATGCAAGAAAGATATCAAAAATTTTCAAGGCAAAGCTAAATTTGTCAAGAAATTTTCAAGTATCTTGAAGAGATATGAACGAGGTGTATGCCCCCCTACGTTAAAGCGATCGCACACGCCTCATCGGGGGTGATTGCTTTAAGGTAGTGATACATATAGGAAATGAGAAGGGAAAGGAGCATGTTATCACAAGGATTTAGCCCCCAAGTGTGAGATAAACCCAAGGATAATAGACACAAAACACAAAGCACGAGGTGACTTCGCTTTCCTTGGGGTCAGTATGCTGTATGATAATTCATGTATATCATATGTATGTATGCATAATTTTTCTTCATTCCCCAATCAAGGAAGGTCACCTAGAAGAAGGGAACACATGTGTCTTTTGAGTCAACATGAGAGAGACCAAAAAAGATCTCAATGCTTTGCATCATCCTCAAGTAGACAACACTAAGGACAACGAATAGAAGAATGAGAATAACACATAGAAGAAGTAACAATAGAGAGGAGGAGAGAGTCTACCATGCTAATGAACTAGTCTAGCATGTCATCTACCCCCCGATCTTGCTGATCAATATTTCAAGAAGGTAGGAAACACGCTAGAGGAGGAACATCCAACACAGCAAACAGAGCTATCACAAGATCCAAACAAGGGCTATGTTCATGTTCCAAGCCACGTTGTTCTTGTCTAGGAGCTAGGATAAGTGCTTTAGAAAATTCGTTAGATAAATGGTTATCAACATCAACATATTCATATTCACTATCAGAATGAAAAGAAGTAACATTTTCATCATGAATAACATTTTCATCTATATCATCATCAAGATTTATAAAAATAGGATCTTTAACTTGCACAGGATCAAGACCATCATGCATCTTATGTTTAGGAGATTTTGGCTCAATTTCCGGCTGAGGAGAAAATGGAATAATGCTAGCTGAAGGTGTTTTTGGGGATTGCAAAGTTTGAGAAGCAGCTGCATGAGCTCTAAGACGACGCTTTCGTCGGCGTTCACGTGCAGAATGATTTCGTCTAGTCTTAGTAGGAAGTTGAGAAGATTGAGGAGGAAGAATGTTCTCATCCTTATCACTTGGGTGTTTGGGTTGTGGTCTCTTAGGTTGAACAATAGGAGAAGAAGAAGGTCTCTTCTCTCTATAAGAGGGAGGAGGAGGAACTGCTCCATATAAAGGAAGAATATTTGGTTTAGGAAGGAGTCCAAGTCCATCATGACGAGGAGGTATAGGTCTACTTTTAGAAAGTTTATTAGGCATAGACATAGTCACATCCATAGGGATGGGTTGGGAATCTTCTTGAGGAAAGACATTAGTTTTATCTTTCAAAGGAAGAACTTCCTTCTCAAGAACGATAGGAATATCAAGTTTGGGTGTTCTAGGTTCACTTAGAGATAGGATCATATCTTTTTTCTACTTTTGATAAGATTTGAAAAGATGATCACTTTGCGGTGGAAGAGATTGGAATTGTTTAGGCCAAAAATAATCAATAGGAATGCTAGAAGTTCTTTCAGCTGGTTTAAAGAGACTATGATTGATAGTAACAACTTCACCATTATGGGGAAATTTCAAACACTTGTGAATAGGAGAAGCAATAGCTTTCATGGAAGATAGCCAAGGATAGCCTAGCTTCACACGAAATTGTTCGGACGATGGAATAATAGCAAAGCTCACATCAAGGGATTTGTTATGGACCTCAATAGGTAATGTAATAGAACCAATTGCAGGAGAAGAAAATGCATCAAATAATTTCAGAACCACATTTGTTTCGTCATAGATCACTTGATTCAATTGCAAAGTAAAAAGAAATTCTTCAGTAATGATATTAACCATACAAGAAGGATCAATAAGCACTCCACGGCAAGGTGTATTCTTGACTTTTGCAACTATATATAAAGGACCATCAGGTGCCCTGATAGTTTCACTGGAATCAAAGGTGATGGAAGGTTCTTTAGGGATTTTCCGCTGCTCTACAAAGTTAATCACATTCGGAGTCATAGACACAAGATCATCAGGTGAGACAGAGGAATCATTAGTATCGATCGCATTAGAGGTATGAGAAGGTAATGGATTAGTAAAAATATTAAGATTTTGATTAGGAGGAGCTACAGATGTGTTGCCTTTATCATTCACACCAGAAACAGAGATAGTATTATTATCAATCAAATCTTGAATTTTACCCTTTAAAGCAAAACATTTTTCAGTATCATGCCCAAGTTGACGATGAAATTGACAAAAAGATTTGTTATCAAAATAGGGTGAATTAATCTTTGTAGGATCTATTTGCCTTATAGGAGGAAGAGTAAGCACATTTTGTTCCAATAACTTATTCATAATACTATGCAATGATTCATTCAAAGGAGTAAACTTTCTTTCTTTCTTGAAAAACTTAGAAATAGGAGGCACACCTGATGCTGCATTCACATTGTTGTTGATGATGTTTTCATTGAATTTAATGGACTCTCTGTTCGGTTTAAACTTCCCAAATGGTTGTTGACTACTATCACCCTTATCACTCGGAGCCATAGGATTTGCTTGTTCCATTTGACTCACAGTCAGTTGATAATTGTGAAGAGTTGCACACAACTGTTGGAAAGAAGTAAAGTCAGAAAACATAAGTTTTTCTCTAATATATTTTTGTAAATTAGAAATAAAGATTCTTTGAATATCATTGTCAGGCACTGGAAAAAAAATTTGAGCATACAAATGGTTATATCTACCAATGAAATCAGTCACTTTTTCTTTAACACCTTGTTTACAATGCATTAAATCAATCAAAGTAACTTTAGGACTTATATTGTTTTGAAATTGTTGAATGAAAGCATTTGCAAGTTGTTGGAAAGAAGTAATAGAATAGGAAGGCAACGAGCAATACCATTGTAGAGCCTTGTCTCTTAATGTTCTAGTAAATAGTTTTGCAAGCAATCTTTGGTCATGAGCAAAATCAGTACATATTGTTTGAAAGGTCTTAACATGTGTTAGAGGATCACCTTTACCATTATAAAGCTCCAACTGTGGGAGTTCAACATGCTTAGGGGGAATAGCTCGAACAATGTCAAGAGAAAGTGGGCTTGCAACATCAAATGTGGGCACACTAAACTTAGATTGATTCATAGAGGCAATTTGTTGCTGTAAAGAAGAGACAGTTTGTGCAAGATTGTTAATGGTTGCTTTAGTCGAAGAGTTCATATTAGACGTGTTAGATTGAGATGGAGGTATTATGTTATTGAAAGAAGGTATTGATTGAGAGTAAGGTGGCAGGACACTATGATAGTTAGTTATAGGAGATGATTGGAAAGGAGGAACACTACAAGGAGGAATGGAATGGTTAAATGAATTGCACCCTTGCGCCAGGTTCATTTGTGGAGATGTAATAGGGACACTTATTGAAGGAATGAATGAAGAAGTCAGATTAAATGATGGAAGAGGGTTGATTGAAGAAGAAGGATTGCCCCCATGACTGGTGATCATAGGTGGAATTTCTTGTATTGAAGTAGTCATTATGTTTGATGTAAAAGTAGGTATACTAGCAATAGAAGTTGTCAAAGGGATAAAGTGATTGACTTGAGTAGGAGGTTGTGTATAACCCAAAGTTTCAGCACAACTCTTCATAGGCATCACATTTGAATCCACAATGTGTGCAATACTACGCAAAATATCAATTCCATTCTTATCATTTTGAACCATACATTTTATACCCTCAATTAAAGGAAGAGCTTGACTATTGAGGTATTCTTGAGACATCCATTGTCGAAAATCATCAAATTGGTTATCCAATTT
This sequence comes from Cryptomeria japonica, assembly GCF_030272615.1. Lineage (NCBI taxonomy): Eukaryota > Viridiplantae > Streptophyta > Pinopsida > Cupressales > Cupressaceae > Cryptomeria > Cryptomeria japonica. The sequence goes on along the minus strand of NC_081412.1, from coordinate 49,104,287 downwards.
TGAAAGTTGTTCTTCAAAGACCTCATGGAGAGCTTCTTCATCATTAGGAGGATTAGAGGAATTACTCGTGTCCTCGTTAAAAAGGCCATTCAAATTAGGTTCCATCTCCTCAGTAATTAAACCTTGGAAAGACTTAATTCTAAGGCTTCGTCTAACGGGAATAGTGTAAGTAGGGCTTATTGTTGTAAAACTCATGCACTAGGGAGAGAGAGAAAATTTTGAATTTAGAGGAAGCAAATTTCAATAAAATCAGCCAATCTCCTAGATTTAAGCTATTAAATACAATCAGGACAATCTCCCGAAATTTCGGAAAAAATGTCCAAGACCGTGGCGAACAGAGTGCACACGGTCCTCGTAACTTTTTTTGAAATTTTTAGGGATGAAAGTTATGATGATTTTAAAGCTAACCTGAAAAAATTGAGTGATTTGACAATCTGTAGATAGGCCAAATTAAAGTTGCAATCTCAAAGTTGAACTCTACCAAGATTGTTAAAAAATGCAAAATTTGAATTTTGAAAAAGAGAGGGAAACTGAAATTTTGAATTTTATGATTTTAGAGGGAATACTAAAAGCAATGCAGGTTTTGAAATTTAAAAATTGACTCAATTTCATGCAAAATTCAATTTTGAAAGTGGAAATCAAGGTCGTTGCAATTAAACATTTAATTTCAAAAGTCACAAACTGCAACAATTTGAATAAAGTATTGAAATTTCGAATGAATGCCAACACACTTTTCAGATTTAGAATAGTAAGAAGCACAATTTTGACATGAATTTTAATTTCAACAATTTTTGAATGATTAGAAGCCTTAATCCAAGCAATCGCTAGACCAACTTTGACTTTAATTTTGAAAGTGTTAGAATTGATGAAATCAGCCAAGATTTTGAATTTTAGCAGAAAAATACAGCAAGATCTATCTCCCAAAATTTCAAAAAAAATGTCGGGGACAATGGCGCTCGGGGTGCACACGGTCCTCGCAACTTTTTTTCCAAATTTTCAGGGATGAGAGATATTATGATTTTGTTGTGGAATCCAAAGTTACAGCCGATTTGGAGGTGTTTTAATCAGTGAAATCATCAGTCAAAGTTTGAATCAAGAGGGTTTTAAAAATTAGGGTTTTGACACTTAACCACTTAATTTTCAAAATTAAAGCACAGATATGATTTGACAATTTGCAGTAGAAGGGTAGATCTAAAACAAGCATTAACAATTAAACATTTCGCAAGCTCGATTATTAAAAAGAAAATTTAGTGTTTTGTGCAATTAACCTCTAAAATTTGCAAAAGATCAACATGGAAATGTAATTAAGGAAGCAAATTTTTTAGATCTAACCATGAATAATCAGAATTAGGATGTTCACGTCGGGTTCACCAAAATGTAAAGCGGAAAATTGAACCCTAGGTGTTCTCCCCCACTCCAAGGAGAAAGGGGGTCACTAGGATTGACGGTTTTCACATAGGAGGGACTTTACATTCAAAAGAGGGGTTGAAACCCAAAAGATCCAATCCCACACAATGCAAGACTGGATTCTAAATGAGTTTCAAGGGTTGAGACATCAAGGATACCCTCTTTTGTAAAGATCGTAGATAGAATGATTGAACTAGGAATGCATGTAAAGTAAGAAAGATTCACTTATAAATAGAGATAGGGATACGGGATGAAGCTGCGGACCTGGAATTAGCAGTAAAATGTTGAGATGATGCTGTTCTACAAATTGGGTGAAAGTTGACGGGACGATGGCGCCCGGCATGCACACGGTCCTCCGAAAAATCCGCGAAACGAAGGGGGATCTGTTCATCTCTGCACAAGGGTTCCAGATCTTCAATTACAGCTGCATACTTGCAACCTACACATAGAAAAGAGAGGACGATTGGGGGGTTAGGGATTAGGGGTTTGCCTTTAGGTCAAACCCCGGTTTTGGAATTAACCAAGAAATGAGAATGTTGTAAATGTAAATGTTTGTAATGTAAACAAGTACTGATACCTTGTTGCAAGAATGTTTGTATTCTTACATGCGAAGGTGTAATGTATGTTATGTGTTATGTGTTGTAAGTGATCTCCTCTTCAATGGTTGAATCCTTGTCTTGAATGCAACACCTAGCCTTGAATGGAGACTTAGAATGCTCAATTGCTTGAAGGAATGCTTGAATGCTTGAATGTTTGAATGTTTGAATATCGCTTCCCTGTCTTGCTCTTACTTATTTCTTTCCTCCCTTTCTAGGAGAGGAAAAGTAGTTTATATACTTGTCAATTAGGGTTGATAGACTGATTTTTCCGACCTTGGGCCGACCAGGAAACATTATTTCCCAATTTGCAAACTTAAAGACCCGATGCCCAAAAGAGACCGGGCCCAAAATAGGGCCAGGGACCAGGGCGTTGGGCGCCATGGTCTTGGGGGACCAGGGCATTGGGCGCCCTAGTTCTGAAGGACCAAGGCATTGGGCGCCATGGTCCCACCTTCCGGGACAACAGGGTGCAAGGAGGATCAGGCCAGGGTGCTAAAAAATGCAATTTTTGGTGTCGTAAACAGGTTTCGGGGTCTCCATTCAGGTTCAACGTTGCGCCACCATCGTGAAGACCCAAATGCAGTCGAAATTGCAAGTGTCACAATTTTAAGACGCTACACATACATATATACATATGTATGTATGTATGTATATATATGTATGTACATATGTATGTATGTACACACATAAATACATACATACATACATACATACGTATATATATATACGTATATATATATATATACATATGTATGTATGTGTATGTATGTATGTGTGTACGTACATACATACATACATATATATATATATAGATGTATATATATATGTATGTATATATATACATATATACATATACATATATATATATATATACATATATACATATACATACATACATACATATATATATAGATGTATATATATATGTATGTATATATATACATATATGCATATATACATATACATATATATATATATACATATACATACATACATACATATATATATGTAGACACCTAAAATTATCATGTCTAATTAAATAAATATCTTTATTTATTTAATTATCTTAAGCCTAATTCTTCTATTAATTAAATAAATCTTTATTTATTTAATTAATTCATTTATCCTCTTCTAGCTTTATTTTCCATTTAAATAAATACATTTATTTATTTAAATTATCCTTTTTCTAAATTAAATAAATATCTTATTTATTTAATTGATCCCACTTCTTCTATTAATTAAATAAATCTTTATTTATTTAATTAATTCATTAGCCTTTTCTACCTATGACACATGTCATTCATCTCTTAATTCATACACTACCTACCCTCTCATTATTTTATTATTTCTTTTACCTACCCTCTAATCATAGCCGACCATTTATCTTTTACACCTCTCAATCTTATCCCTCCATTTCATATAGTGTCTTCTATATAAAGAGATGCTTCCTTCATTATCAACCCTAATCAATCTATGCATCCCGCTCACGACTCAACTACACTACGCTTTTGAACTTTCATATGTGATCCTACTTGCAACCACATTTCCGTTCTTTGTTGAGCTCTTGTGCACATAAAATCTAAGAGCAAATATATCAAGCTAGATCAATGGAGATAGGAAGAATGGAGATCCAAACCCTATTGGACATGTGATGGTATAATCTTTGTGATTTCATTTGATTTGCATTGTCTTAGGTAATCTTCATATGTTATGGTGGATCTTTGTTGTTGTTAGGCTAGGGTTTTGTGGTTGAATTCATTTAGTCTTTCAATATTGTTTTATCCATTTTCATCCTATACATTTTGGCATGCCCAGTGGGACCCTTGTCCCTTTTGCATTTAACATCTTTTGTTGTAGATTTTGTGTTTTGAAGTTGCAGATCTGACATTTCCGACAAACTTTTGATATTTTCATGTCTGCGTGCTTTCAGATCACGTTTTTGATTTTCTGTCATGTCTGCGACATCTGGAATCGCATCTGCCCCCTCGACAATATTTTTTTTTTTTTTGTAGATTCTGGGAAACGCGTCTGTGTTCCCTAGTTGTGTCTGTGAAGTCTCTAGGTGCATCTGTGTCCAAGAGCCGTGTCTCTATTCTGGAACCGCGTCTATGTCAGATCTAAGCACGTCTATGAAGTTATATAGCGTTTGTGTTTCTGATAACCGTGTCTGTGTGAAGTTGTTACATTTTGGGTTTCTTTGATTCAGTTTTTCGTCATTCGAATTTTCAGATCTAGTTTATTTTGAGATAACATCTTTAGATCTAGCTAACGAAATTGGTGTAGCTTGTCTTGAAAGCAAAATCATTTTGTCAAAGGCCCCTATTTCACAAAGTCTTTTGGATCTAAAATTTACCTAGCTTGTGTACTTGCAGGAAGGGGTGATCATTTGAAACAATCCAAACTACTAATAAATCTTTGTTGCAGAGCCTTGGCGAGGGTTTTTGATCTTTTTTGTGTGCCTTATTTTCATAGATTAGCAAACACTTCAATTGGTGCACTAAAATTGAACCAGTGTCTTTTGTGTCTTGGGAAATAAGCTCTTTTTGTTTCATCTTTAGAGGGCCTGTCTCCCCATGTGGTCATTAGGACTACTAGTGAGGAGAGAATGACCCAAGTGGTAGCAAGGAAAACCCACCTCTTCCGAACCACTATAAAAAACTATAGTCATGGTGAAAACTATGGATAACATGTGCTGATTAGTTCATACCGACATTATGTCTCCCCATAAACCCGTTTGATCAAATTTATTTGATCATTTGTAGGGCATAACCCCTACCAGTTGGGAGTCTACTGTATTTACAAAGTTGAAAGTGTCGCATGTATGGCCACACAAGCAGATGCCCTTACTAGCACCTTTTTGTTTTAGAAGCCAAAATCCTTCTAGTTGTTGGGGCAGGAGCTCGGACCTCTGGAGCAGCCCAGACTGAATAGCGTAGCCAGTGGGGTCAAGCATCTAAGTATCCGCTTTGAATAGCGTATCCTCATGTGGGAATCAACAACTATTGTCCTGGCCAACCATAAGAATTGTGCTTGTCTTATTTTGAACAATCAAACATTCAAGATCAAACATTAAAACATAGTGTCTTTTGTGTCTTCAAGTGTATGCAAAACATTTTTACATCAAACGACACACTTTTCTTTGAGTCATTTTTGGGTCTAAACACTGGCAAACATTGAGTCTTCATCAACATTGTGTCCTCTTGTCACGAAAAACAGTCAAACATTCAGATTTGGTCACAACAAGTCACTTCACAGATTGGAGAAATTGCACAAAATTTTCAGAAATGCATCTGTGTCTGACAAACCCGCATCTATGTCATATAACCACGTCTGTGAAGGGAAGAAACGTGTTTGTGTTCCCTTGAGCAACATTGTACTTACAATATCTCAAAAATGCATCTGTTTTGACAAATCCACATCTGTGTCATTTAAGCGCGTCTGTGTCTGACAGAATAGCGTCTGTATCATTTAAACGTGTTTGTGAAGTATACAGGCACGTCTGTGTTCAGAATTGAAAACTTACATAATCCAGCAAACAAGGAACAGTTAGTTTCAGACTTATTGAGCTTCCTAGGTATCCCTTTGGGTTTTCATCTAGAATTCAACCTATCTTTTGGGTCTCACAAAGTCCATCATTGCTTTACACCTTACATTACATTCACATTTGTCTAAACTTGAGTTAAAAGGTCACTTGCTTGTCCTCATCATGCTTTGTCAACACATTACATACAACAACATTTTGCTAAGTGGTCCCTCATCAAGGTCTATCACCTTTGGGTCTCATTTGGTCTTACTTAGAGTCAAGGTCAACTTACCCCATCAAGAGAAACTATCATCTCTTTGGAAGTCACACCTACTCTACTACATACATACTTGGTCTTACACTTTGGACATTGCAAGTACACTTCAAATTCATTTACATTTCATCCAACTCTTGGTCTTCCATACTCTTTCCATTTTCATCTAGTCTCACACATCTTGGTCAATACCTAGTTCATGGTTGAAACCCGTTCCCAAAAATCTAGGAGAGAAACTAAAGAGGCTCAAGAGTCTGCAAACATGAGTTCCTATGAATATGACAATGATATCTTTTTCAATTCTGATCATAACACATTACCTGACATGGATGCCTATAGAAACATTCCAAATGTTGAGAACATGGACACTACAAACAACAATGATACACACAATGACAATATGGACAACTTTTCTGTACATTTAGCAGAAGTGGAAGACACCATTATGGATCCCCGTTTCAACAGATTAGTTGAGGAAACAATGAGGAGAGATAGACACTATTTTCTACAAGTGGTGGCACAAAGTGGAGCCAAGATCCCTCATGATTTTGACATGTCTCAAATAATAGAAAATCGACCTTTGCAACAATCTCACTCCAACTTGGATCAAAGGAGGCCTAATAGTGGAGGCAATGGAGGACCACATATGGTGCCTGAATCACCATCATCTTTGTTTCAAAAACCCAAGGTCCCATACACACATGGTCAAGCATATGATACTCACCTTCATAGACCATTATGGAAGTCTTATGCATAAAAATATGCTCAATCGCATACCAATGCTAAGGATCAACCACCAAATCAATTGGATATTCAAAGGCATGCTCAAAATTTGGACACAAGGAAACCCCGCCTCAAATTTGGGGGCAACACACTAGAACAAACTCATGACATTCCTATAGAGTATGGTATACATGGACAAAGCAGATATTCCGTTCCTCATCGTGACTCTATACCAAGTGGCCCATATACGCAGCATCATTATAGACCTCCTCCATATGAACATGTGTATGATCAATACCATCTATATATGCAACATGCTCCTCCACCCAGTGGTTCAGGCATGGGGTATGGTCCAAGAAGTTGATCTCCACCTAAGAACAATTTGGAGCAGCAAATCAAGGACTTACAAAAGAAAATGGAGGACATAAATACACTGAAGCCAACTTACACAATGAGAGACATATGTCCCTATCCATTTGACAAAAGCATTCCAATGCCTCCATTTCCTACACACTTTGTGACACCTAAGTTTGATAAGTATAGAGGAAAAGGGGATCCTAAGGCACACATAAGACAATTTTTCATAGCTTGCATTGAAGTAGCAGCAGAAGAGACATATTTGATGAGATTATTCCCACAAAGCTTAGGTGATCAAGTTATGGAATGGTTCTCCCAACTTCCACCTAGAATTGAGTCTTGGGGTGACTTAGCAGAGGCATTTATCCAACATTTCTCATACAACATAGAGACAGACATATCAGTCACTACTTTGTGCAACACCAAGCAAAAGGATGGAGAATCTTTTTCATCATTTTTACAAAGATGGAGGAATTTAGCCAGCAAATGCTCTTGTGAAATTCCACAAAAACAAATGGTAGAAATGTTCACTTAGAATGTTAACAAAGACATTGGTTATGACCTAAGAAAATCTTGTTTGTCCACCTTCAAGGACATCATTGAAAAAGGCTTAGCAATAGAGAAAGTCCTAATTGAACAAGGAGTCATTAAGATATTCAAAGAAAACAAAGATGAATTTAAAGGAAAAGATAAGCCAAGATTTTGGAATAAAAACAAGAACACAGTCAATGATGGTGTTGTGGATGCCAATACGATATGACCAAAAATCATTTTTTCTGGATCAAGTTCTACAAACAATCAAGTGAATACCCAAACAACTTCCAAATCACGAAGGAAGTACACCCCATTGGGAGAACCACTTGAATCAGTTTTCAAAAAGCTAGTGGCAAACAAGATAATCACAATTCCAGATTTTCCTCCATATGAGCCAAAGGTTAAACCAAATTGGTGGAATGATGATGAATATTGTGAATTTCATAAGAGCAAAGGACATAAAATAGGAAATTGCTATCGACTGAAGAACATCATACAAGATCTTATTGATAGAGGTGACATTGAGATTGAAGGGCATTGATCCAACCAAGAACATGAAATGTTTAAGGAACCATTCCCAAAGCATGATAAGGGAAAAGCTACAACCACAGATGACCAAACCAACTATACCAGAGCATCCTATAACTATGATTCCACTATTAATCACATTTCGATGGAAAATTATGTCTCTACCATTATCATCAAGGACAAAACACTTGAGAATTCTACCTAGAGACCCAAGATCATCCTGAAAGGAATTGGATCTTCTTCTGAACCTACCTTTGAATGTAATGTTACAACTCGTCAAGGTAAATTCACTTTACAAGGTGCTCCAACTAAAAACACCACTTCCTCATCAACCAAACTTGAATATGACCTTGTAGAACAGTTGGGGAAGACACCCATGCTCATCTCCATCCTTGAGCTCTTATGCATATCCCCCGCACATAAAGCTATTCTTGACAAAATCTTGAGAGACATTGTTGTCCCTACTAATCTGAACATGGACCAGTTTCAAGCCATGGTGGGATACCTTTCTGTTCCACACTCCCTTACATTCACAAAAGCCAATCACGCCTTCGTAAGCCAGCCACATAATGCACCTTTACACATTGAAGCCTTCCTACATAAACATCGAATAAAATGAGTCCTGATAGATGGAGGAGTTGGTCTTAATATATGTACATTGAACACTATTAAACAATTGGGATATTCTGAAAGGGCTGTGAATGCTACAAACAAAATAACCATCAAGGCATATGATGATGAAGAGCATTCATCCAAGGGAACAGTCACCTTACCTCTTAGAGTTGGGCTAGTTAGAAAGGATGTGGTTTGTCAAGTCCTTGCTCTGGATCTCACATACAACATATTACTAGGATGTCCATGGATTCATGAGATGAACACAATACCATCTACATATCATCGATGTATCAAGTTTCCACACAATGGAGTTGAAGTGACTGTCAAAGATGACCCAAATCCATTCATATATTGCAATAACCTGCAACATAGATCAGAAATAACAATACCAGTCAATCGAGAAGCTATTCCTTCATCAACATATGTGGATCCAGAATCCTTGAAAGCTTCTACATCAAAACAAGCAGAGATCAAAGAAAAGTTCAAGTTTAAAGACATGGGATGTGGTGAGTATATCTTTCATGTTGATCAACTCCCACTATCTCCTAAGACATTCAGTTGACAGGAAAAATCTGTAAACAATTTGCAATGCCAAGGAATTGGGTGTGAACCACCTAGTGTTGTGGCTACTAAGTCTGAATGCAAATCTCCTCTAGTGGTGCAAGCATCTCTTGATATCAATAGTCCTAAGAGTGGTTCTAGAGAAGAATATATTGAGCATATCACTAGCCCTCTTGAGAACTCAAATGGCCTTACTATTTCATCCACACATTCCATTTCCACTCCACTTCTAGACTTGGATCAACAAGAATTACAAAAGCCCTTACTAATTGGGGATCAAAAATCAAGATTTGAAAAGAAACATATAAAAGTCAAAAATAAAGAGAAGTCCTTTAGTCCAAATCAAAATCAAAAGCTATTGGACTCTGCAAAAATCAAAGTCAAGGATAAAAATCTTATGAAAGCTAAAAAAGGGCAAGAGATGATCTCCCCTAATATAAAAATAACTGGGGGCAAAAGTTCAAAAATTTCTACAATCGCAAGTCAAAAAGAATACTTGTTGATCCTAAGTCTTCATCATGTTATCCTACTTACACTTCTTTTCACAATCATAAGCCTTCATCACTCATCCACTTATTCCACACATCCTTTCCATTCTGGCGATACATCATGGACCTTTAATGGAGCTTCCTCAAAGGACTTTGTTATCAAGGATGCCCAAACTTCTTTGGGTGACATGCATACGGGCCTACGGAGTTCACACACGAGTAATTCTATCCTAGGTTCTTTATCAAGAAAGATAGTCACTTGACCTACATATCATTCAGTCTAGGAACAATGTAGCTACAATCATAAGATAGAGCCTCACACATTCGAGGTAGGTGACTTAGTTCTCAGAGAAAATCCTAAAAATCAACAAGACGGAGAGAGGAAGGGAAAGTTCGAACCGAACTGGCTTGGTCCTTACATCATCACAGCAGCATATGGATCTGGTGCATATCAGCTCTCAACCACAGAGGGTGAACCTTTGGATGATCCTATCAACAGCATGCACCTTCGCAAGTTTTACACATAGCTCTTCAGAGTATCCCAATTCAAAAATACAAAAAAAATCAAAAAAATTAAATATACAAAAAAAATCACAAAACATAAAAATCGTTACTTGGTGAAAACTTGGCAAACAGGCGCCTTGTGACAACAAAAAAATAAAAAAAATAAAAAAAGTAAAGAAAAAACATTTCATCCAACGGTGAAAAACACTCTGGTGGCGCCATGAGTAAGTACCATGGTGAAAACTGGGTCACCAGCGCCATGCGTAGAGACATTGCTCCTCCCTCCTTCAGGATTCCATCTCATCCTTTCACTTTGCACACACTCACAGCGTATCTATCCATAATAAACTTTACACATTCCCATCATGGCTTGTTATTGATCTACCCAAGATTGGTTAGCCATTCATAATAAAAATTCCTTTCACCCCTTTCCATCCATAATAAATCAGCTCCTATCTATGGCTAAGGAAAATCCTACATCTAGTAATGGGTGTGGAACTGAGAGCATCACACGTTTTGAGGAGTACAGTTTCTTCTACTTTTCTTCAGTCTATCCATGCACAATCTGCAATAAAGCAGCATTTGCATCGCCAATCCGCAATAAAGTTTCATCTTCTCCGTAATAAAGTATCAGTTTCATGGATTCAGTCAGTTTCAAATGAGACACAGCAGCAACAATGGGCATCAACAAATCAAATCTTTCAACAAACTCAAACAACATATGGTTCAGTGCTATCTATCCTTTTTGTGAAAGTAAACATTGTGACCACAATCAAATAGACTTATACAAGTGACAAGAGACACTAAAACTTGAGGACTACAGTGGATGTTGGTGTCAAGTCTTAATTTTCTTTTGATTTTATCTTTTTGGTGACATGTCTTTTAGCTTTTCCAGGATGTCTCTGACTAGAGATTTTTATCTCTGGGGTGTCTTTGACTAGAAAAGCGAGGATAGGGTATTGTCACCTATTTTTATTTGTTTTCTATAAATTGTCTCTTAGTAATGCTATGACTTGTCCAAGGATATGAAGACATTGTGAGTCTAGTGTGAACTGGAGAATTCCTTGTTTGTGACTGTCTTATCTCCATGCAAACAGGTACAATGACTTTCTGGGTCGAACATATGCCTCGATTGTCATAACCTATTTTGCCATAATAAAGCTCAATGATGATAATGCACAAGAAGCTCTTTTTCACTTTCATATCTTCTATCTTCTATTCCCCCTTTCTTGATTGACCTCCATTGTCCTTCTTGAGTCCGTGTAGCCTGCTATCACATGACTGAGTATAATGACATGCCAAAAACATTTGCATTTCATGTAGTTTGCACTTGCATTACCACATATTAAGCATTTCATATATACATATAGATATCACAATTGCATCACATCCTGCACACAACACATATTAGCACATTTTACATTCGCATTATCATATTCATCTGCATTTCATACATTCACATTTGCATCATGCATACACATATAAAATATAAAAGAACAAAAATATTGCATTTCATTGTCTACATATTTGCATCTATAACATAAACATCACATAGAAACATACATCATGAAACATCTCATCACATAGGTACACATGCATATAGCTGCCGCAAAGATGAATCATCTCATATATATATAATCATAAGTGTCATAATACAATGATGTCAAAATCATATGGCTACAAATCACCTGAAGGTGTCTACATCATCATACAAAAATGGTACAAAACTGATACATAGGGAGCCCTCTAAAGCTATGATGAACTCCCTCCCTCAGAGCCGCCTGGCCTCGACGGAGTCTAAGCCCTGGAAGGACCCACCCTAGGATCATCTCTACCTACCCCTATCCCCATTCTTGTACCTATCCCTGCACCTGTCTGGGACCCTATGCTGTTGGCACCTGTAATGGCAACCCACGGCAACCCCTCACCACCCAAGCCTGTCTCTCCTCTCCACCCTCTCTCCGCAAAGCCATCCTCCTCTCTCTTACTGCACCCTGCCTCCTTCGTTGGCCTCTACCCCTACCATCTCTATCATCATCCTCATCCCCTCCGCCATCTCCATCTATCAGCTCTCCTGGATCTGTCAGGCGTGGAAATGGATGCTCTGCCCAATATGTAGTATACTATGCATCCATCCATACATCCTCAATCTCAGGCCACATATCCTATGGCAAGGGCACCATCTCTACCAGCTGCATCATGGCCTGATCATATGATAACAATCGTCCAAAGTGTGCCTAGTCTCACACTGTCCGTGCATACATACCGAAATCTCGTGGCATCCGCTGGATCTTGCCAAACTACCTGCATACCTTGTCTACCAACTATCTCTCTAGTACATAGGGCATCTGCCCAATTAGATATCTGCTCCTGAAAGTGTATTATAGATCCACTGCATCATCATCCCACTACTCGCACTCTCGGTACAGCCTCCATATCACAGTGTCAATCTCATCAAGGACTTGACACCAGTACTCCAACCTGCCAATCCGTGGTTGTGATGTAATCATATCATACAAGTGCACAAAGCTGCATCCATGACCCCTACCTCTGAAATGTATTGGTCGTGTCACTGGCAAATGCTCATATGCCCACACTTGTAGCAATGTAACTCCGTAGCCCAATCCTACGGATCCATGGTAGACGAACTGATGGAGCTCATAATATAAATGTGCCAACATGCATGGTCCCCAGGCATATCTGGTATGTTGTGTCACTAGTGTCTCCAAGGTGCTCCCCTAGCCCACAGCCAACCCTCATGTCACCCTATCTAGACACAGGAACCCGCTGATCACTCCTCCTAGCACTGCTGGTAGCGCCAGTCCTATCGCTATCATGGTGTCCCAGGCGACATGTCCTACCCTTATCTCCAGTCCCGGATCCCGGAACACTCATCTCAATGCCTCCCTGTCTCCATCTTGATCATAGGGAATCAACTCCCCATCAATTGGTATCCTCAGAATCTTGTACACATCCTCTAAGGTGACTGTCATCTCACCCATCGGCAAATGGAATG
>NC_081412.1:49028658-49086158 GCF_030272615.1 Cryptomeria japonica | reverse complement strand
AGTCCCAACATAGGGAGAACTTCAATAAGCATGAACATACCACACATAGTGAACAGTGAGAAGAACACTTGAAATCTCAAGTTGACGTTGAAATGAAGAAATAGTTGGTTCATGAGTTAACTCATAGTATGAAGAAAGTCACTCCATCGAAGTTTAAGGTCTTGATGTCAAGAGACACCACCGAAGCTTGGTTGATAGAGATGGAGGAGTATTTTGAGATTAAAAAATATTACAAAAATACAAAAGTAGTTTGGGGATCCTTTCAATTGTCTAGAGAGGTAACCAAATGGTGGGAAAATAAAAAAATTGAATTAGGTCTTAAACCAACCTGCATAACATGGAAATAGTTCATAGAAATTTTTAGTCGAATATGGCCACCTCAACTATTCTTTGAACAAAAATTAATAAACTTATAAGACCTCAAGCAAGGGGAGAAAACAATTAATGAATCCTAGAAATTCACATGATTGTTAAAATGTGTGCCCTAGTATTAGGAATATGAAAGATTTTGAATCTCGAAATTCATCATGGATCTTAACATTCATATAGGTGGGGTAGTGGATGTTCTAGCACCTAGTACTATGGATGAGATTTATAAAAAGATAGTGAGACAAGAGAAATATCTTAAAAGGGATGATGCCAACAAAGATATGAGCCGAAATCTAAGGCTAGGTGAAATCAACCATCTCAATCTTTCAAAAAGAAGGTAAAAAACATGAATCTAGAAAGAAGGTTGAAAAGGATATAATGAAAATAAAAAAAATAAGATAATGCCGCTATAATAAAATGAAACTGGTGGGTGTAAAGATAAATTTTATAATATTTTATAGCATCTTTCTTGCATGTTGCTAAATGATAGCTTTCAAAAGGGTGTGAAATTAAATGAAAGATAAAGGAAGGGGGATTATTGTCAGAGATTATATTTGTAACTAGTTCATGTCTACAAATTGTAAGACAATATACAACGATTCAAATAGTTGCATTGTTATGGATTTAAATATAGGCTATGAAGATTCATTATATTGTAATTAATCAATATAGAGTTGAGGAAAACCATAGTTAAAGTATTTTGAACTATTGTTACAATTGGCACAACAACTACTAGGATAATTAGCTTGACAACAATGGTACTAAATTAACATAAGTATATGGAAATCATATTAATCTAGTTGTACAAATTAACATATAAATATCACATAAAGAAATACACTGTTGGTAGACAAATTTTCTAGCAACTTATTTTTGGTACAAATCACATTATGGGTAATTATGACTATTAAATGCTAAATAAACTTGTATTAAAAAGAAAAATGCAACTTAAACTTCTAATCAACAAAATAATTTTGTGTAGATTGAATGCTTTATTAACAATTACTCTACCTCTCATAAAGAATTCATCACATAGAAAGAGATATGACCAATCTCATAAGCTAATGGTGATGTCAAATATTGAGGAATGGGATAATAAGGCTGAAAAAAAAGATATGGTCAACTAAATGTTTCTATGTTTGATAATTCATTTCCTAATAGATGGTAACATGGCTTCTAGTTTGGAAGAGTTTCATAGCTAGCATATGTGAAGATGAAGATGAAATTTTTTGTATGCTAGTTTTCCAAAGTTAAAAGAGAAAATATTTCATTTATTTGATTATTGAAGCCAAACAACTTCAATGTGTTGGAATAAATAATAATTTATCCCTTATTTGTTTGTGAAAGACTAACTCAGTCATTGTCAATAGAAGAAAATCTTATCTTCACCGTCTATAATTTGATTTGTCCTCATCTTCATTGCCTGAGGTAGGAATTGTTATCTAATTTTATTTATATTTATATTTGATAACTATATTTCGACTACAAAAACTCAAATTTTTACTTTCCATGTATTACAAGTCTCTAAACCACCTTTTTTCACTGATGAAAGGAAACACTACATATAATTATATCTTTATGTAGTTTTGTGATGTAATTTCAAGAACACATATTTGAGATCTCAAGGAACTTTGTAGAGTTCTACATTTTTTTAATCTATGGAGTGTTATTTTTTAATCAATAGAATTTTTATTGTATGTTGTAGCATATAGTTGATAACATGCTCTATTTTAATGCTACATTGAGATTTCCACAATCCATGCTGTAATTTTCTTAATTTTTTCTGGATTTGATTATGTATGCAATTTTTTGTCATCAATGTTTCGAATCACACTCTATGATTCATCATCAGGATGAAAAATAATTCGAAGGAGATGAAAAATAGTGAGTTGTAGATTTGAGAGAGAAGTAGAGGGAACGAGGAACAAGGGAGCAAAGTAATAAATAAATAAATAAAAGGAGAAAAAAAAACAATAAAGCAATTGTAGGTCCCGGGGACAACTGAGAGGGGGGAGGGGATGAATCAGTTGTCTAATAAATTCAAACCAAAATCTTATTGACCAACTTATTGCTTAATATCGGTAAGACAATTAATTGTGCCGGTAAACAATGTTAACAGGAAATGTTGTACCGGTAAGAATTAATGCATGAAACATAAGCACAAAGTCAGCCACAACACATGACACAAATATTTGTATGTGGAAACCCTGTAAGGGGAAAAACCATGGTGGGAAACCTTACCCACAATCAGATGATACTACTGCAGATAGTAAGTGTATAGAGAGGGGTCTGCACATGCAGAAAGGCCAACAACCTAGAGCTCACTGCTCAAACACAAATGGGAGTCACACTGACTACAGTTGGATGGTTAAATCCACTGAGAATGTACTGAACAAAATAGCATCTTCATATGCTGGATTCAGTACCAGTGTAATGCTGATATGCTTTTCCAAAAACCTAACTTCACTTTCAAATGATGTCTTCGTGTATATCTCTGCTTGATCTCACATATACCCTTCCTTAAATCTTTTTCGTATTCCACACTTGATCTTACAAATAAGATCTTACATTTATACCATACCCTAAGACCAATTTTAGTAGGTCGGCTCTACAAGATATTACAATAAAACATTTTACAAATAATACAATATTCGATGCAATAACTGATTGAACATGTCGGCTTAATGCATTTACAACAATAATAAATCATCTCCATAGCATGCCATGCTGATCTGGAAAAGATAAACCTGTCGGTGTAACCCTAGATAACCTGGACCTATTTGCCGGTAAAAGCAAATATGCAAATAAGAATATACCAATGATATTACTTTAAGGAAAAGTGTCCACATGATGTCTTCGACATTACCAGGTGTCTTCCATGTCACTGCATGTACCGGTGAACATTATATCCTGCCGGTTAACTATATATCGGTGATTGTTTGAGCATTTTATTGATTGCCGGTGAATGTTGCTAGATCTCCAAAGTAGGTGTGTTAGCAGGTGTTGACATCAATGACAAAACCATACCAAAATACCAACAATCTCCCCCTTTGGCATTGATGGCAACACAAGATGGAAAAACCATCAAAGTGCCAAAATAGAAATGCCAAGTACAAAAACCAATTCTCCCCCTGGGAGTAATATGTGTTTATACAAAGATTTATTTACAATACCAATCTCTCCTCAAAAAGATAATGCATTTTTCATATATTTTTCTTTAATGTTTTTCCATATATCTCTCCCCCTTTGACATCAAATGCCAAAGTCACAAGAAGGTCAAGTTCATACAAAATACCAACCAATTCAATATACCAACTACTCCCCCTGAGAAGTAGCTTCCTCATCAAATACTGGAATAAAAGATTTGTCCATTTAATTCTGCCGGTTGATGACAATCATCAACTGTCTAAGTCTCTACCGGTGGAGGTAAGACTCCGAGCTGATCTCTGAGATACTCAAAAGTTTCCTTAGGAAAAGGTTTTGTAAAAATATCTACAAGCTGTTCTTTAGTACTCACATAAACCAGTTTTATTTCCTTTTCTTCAACTTTTTCCCTTAGAAAATTCAGTTTGATAGAAACATGTTTTGTTTTAGAATGTAATACTGGATTCTTAGATATATCAATTGCTGCAGTGTTATCACAATATATAGTAATATTTTCCTTGCATTTTACCTTTATGTCTTTCAACATTTGCTTAAGCCAAAGTACCTGTGTACAGTTTGTTGCTGCTGCAACATATTCTGATTCTATTGTTGATAAAGATGTACAACTCTGTTTCTTACTTAACCAAGAAACTAATCTCTTTCCAAGAAAGAATGCTCCTCCAGTGGTGCTCTTTCTATCATCCACATCTCCTGCCCAATTTGCATCTGTGTATGCATATAGATCAAAATTTTCATCTTTAGGATACCATAATCCAAGATTTGTTGTGCCTTGTAAGTACCGGAAAATCCTTTTTACTGCTGATTCATGATTTTCCTTGGGATTACTCTAAAATCTAGAAACTATACATACTGCATTCATAATATCAGGTCTGGTTTGTGTCAAATACAGTAAACCTCCTATCATAGATTTGTATCTAGTTGGATTAACAGGCGTAGATTCATCCCTTTGAGATAATTTGTCATTTGTAGTCATAGGTGTGCTTACCAGTTTAGAGTTCTCCATCCCAAATTTCTTGAGTAGTTCTTTCAAGTACTTAGATTGACTAAAAATTATGCCTTTATCAGTCTGTAAAATCTGCAATCCTAAAAAGAATTTTATTTCTCCAATCATAGACATTTCAAATTCATGCTGCATTTTAAGAGAAAATTCTTTGCATAATCCATCTTCTCCTCCAAAGATTATATCATCAACAAATACTTCCATAATCAAAATGTCATCATTAGTTACTTTGTAATATAAATTGCTATCTGCATTTCCTTTAGTAAAACCAATTTTTAAGAGATAATTATCCAATCTTGCATACCAGGCTCTTGGAGCTTGTTTTAGTCCATACAGAGCTTTTCTTAATCTGCAAACCATATCATTGTTATCTATCAAAGAAAATCCATTAGGTTGTTCAATATAAACTTCTTCTTCAAGATCTCGATTCAAAAATGCACATTTAATATCCATTTGATAAACTTTGTAATCCTTGTGAGCTGCAAAGGCTAAGAATAGTCTAACTGCTTCAATTCTAGCTATCGGTGCAAAGGTTTCATTATAATCAACTCCTTCTTTCTGAGAATATCCCTTACACACTAGTCTTGCTTTATTCCTGACAACCTTACCATCTTCATTGAGTTTGTTTCTAAATACCCATTTGGTTCCAATTACATTTTTATTTTTAGGCCGGGGAACTAATGTCCAAGTATTATTTTTCTCAATTTGTCCTAATTCTTCTTCCATAGCTTTAATCCTAAATTTATCTTCACATGCCTCATTGATAGATAATGGTTCAATTTGAGAAATAAGACATACCTCTTCATTTACCAATCTTCCTCTTGTCATGACTCCTTTAAATTTGCTTCCAAATATCTGATCTTCAGAATGATTCAGTCTTACATACCGGGTTGTCTTAGGCTGTTGTTGTTCTTCAATTACTGTGGTATCCTCTGATGATACCGAAGTAACTGGGTAATCATTCTGTATGGGTGGATTTACTGCTGGTTCATTTGTCATAGTTTTTGTTACCGGTTTAGAGTCTATATACCTTGAAGTT
This sequence comes from Cryptomeria japonica, assembly GCF_030272615.1. NCBI lineage: Eukaryota > Viridiplantae > Streptophyta > Pinopsida > Cupressales > Cupressaceae > Cryptomeria > Cryptomeria japonica. The sequence goes on along the minus strand of NC_081412.1, from coordinate 49,080,585 downwards.
CCTCTGAATTGTTCATCAATCTTTATATTTGTACTCTCAACAATTTTTTGTAATCTTTTATTAAAACATCTATAAGCTTTACTCTTAGATGAATAACCAAGAAATATTCCTTCATCACTTCTAGGATCAAACTTGTCAATATACTCATCTCTTCTAATATAACATTTACTTCCAAAAATTCTGAAATCCTTAAGAGTAGGAGTATTACCAAACCATAGTTCATGAGGGGTCTTACCGGTTTCACCTTTGATGTGAACTTTGTTGAATGTATAGACAATAGTGCTTACTGCCTCTCTCCAGTACACATGTGGTAGATTTGCTTCTGATAACATACTTCTTGCTGCATCCAAAATAGTTCTATTTTTCCTTTCAACAACTCCATTCTGTTGTGGTGTCCGAGGTGCTGATAACTATCTTTTGATTCCATTCACTTCACAGAATGTATTAAAATCTCTAGATGTGAATTCTCCTCCTTGATCTGATCTTAAACATTTAATTTTCTTACCGGTTTCATTTTCAACCATTGCTTTGAATAGTTTGAACTTCCCAAGTGCTTCTGAATTTTCTCTGAGAAAAGTAACCCAACACATTCTAGAATAATCATCAATAATTAGCATGAAATATCTATCACCTTGTAAGCTTTTAGTTCTAGCCGGACCACATAAATCAGTGTGAATTAAATCAAGAGCATTATTGGATTTTTCTGGAATACTTTTGAAACTAGCTCTAACCTGTTTTCCAAATTGACATTCCTTGCAAATTGTATTATGAGGTTTCACAATTTTAGGTAGATCTCTAACTGCCTTAGAAGTACTGATTTTTACCATGCAATCAAAATTTACATGACATAGTCTTTTATGCCATAGCCAACTTTCATCTATATGAGCAATTAAGCATGTCTTTTCACTGTTATTCAAATGAAAGATATTACCTCTAATCTGATTACCGGTTGCAATTTCCAAACCAGTTCTATTCATGATTTTGCATTTTCCATTTTTAAATTGTAACTGAAAACCTTTCTCAACTAATTGACCAACACTTAAAAGATTATGTTTTAATCCTTCAACATAGTAAACATTGTCAGTGTTATGTTTACCATCAAGAGATATTGAACCCTTACCTTTGATTGAACAAGCTTTGTCATCTCTGAATCTTACTAAACCTCCATTGTATTCTTGAAAGTTCAAGAGTTTGCCTTTGTCTCCAGTCATGTGATGTGAGCATCTTGAGTCAATAATCCATTCATCCTTTGATTCAACTTTAGCTGCTAGGGCTTTTCTACTAGTGGAGCAATAGGTACCAGTTGATCTTCTGTTATAGCAACAAAGACCCATCCATTGTCTGCTGGATCCTCATCAGAATCATCAGTCACACCTTCATCAGCAATGTAATAGGATTTATCTTTGTTTTTCTTAAATCTGTATCTCTGATATTCAGGATTAGGTTTGTATGTCCTCCTAGCTTCTTCTCTTAGTCTAGCATGTCTATCACGGCATCTTGAAGCCATATGACCAATCTTATTGCAATTGAAACATTTAAAGGGTGCTTTACCTTCATACTTACTTCCAATTGGACCTTTTGGCATTTTTCTTGCAAATAGTGCTTCAAGTTCTTCAAGCTCTTCATTCTCCTTCCTGGTTTCTTCAAGTTCTCTTGCATAAAAGGCTCTCCAGTCTGATTTGTCAAAAGATGGAGTAGATGATGTTGATGCTTTGAAGGCCAAATCAGTTTTTATAGCAATAGGACCAAATTCCTCTATTTCAAAAGCTAAAAGTTTTCCAATCAATGTATCCCTAGTTACTGATGTATTAGGCATTGTTCTCAGCTCATTAATAGCAGTAACCTTCATTTTATATGTTGGTGGCAAACCTCTTAAGATTTTTGAAACAATCTCATCTTCACTCAAGGTTCCTCCACAACATTTGATACCTAAAACAATTTCATTTACTCTTTCCATAATGGCAGAAATTCTTTCATCTTCTTCCATTTTCAGATGTTCATACCTGACTCGGAAGCTTTCAAGTTTTGCAATTTTGACTGTGGAATCCCCTTCATTCAGTGTTTCCAAATGATCCCTAATATCTTTTGCTGTAGATCTATCTAATAATCCCATGATTTGTTGATCTGATAATGCACTCAAAAGTGCTTCTCTTGCTTTGCAATCATTTTCTTCATCTTTACCTAAAGTAATAGGAGCAGGCTGACCAGCTACAGCAACAGTATAACCATTCTTAGTAACTTCCCAGATGTCTTTACCATTGCAGTTCAGATGTGTCTCCATTCTGATTTTCCATATTCCATAGTTGGTTCCATCAAGTTTAGGAATATCCTTCCTGAAATAATTAGTAGACATTGGATCTCCTCAAGTTGTTAAACTTTTGCAAAAAGAGGACTAGGCTCTGATACCAATTGTAGGTCTCGGGAACAACTGAGAGGGGGGGGGGGGTGAATCAGTTGTCTAATAAATTCAAACCAAAATCTTATTGACCAACTTATTGCTTAATACCGGTAAGACAGTTAATTGTGCCGGTAAACAATGTTAACAGGAAATGTTGTATCGGTAAGAATTAATGCATGAAACATAAGCACAAAGTCAACCACAACACATGACACAAATATTTGTATGTGGAAACCCTGTAAGGGGAAAAACCATGGTGGGAAACCTTACCCACAATCAGATGATACTACTGCAGATAGTAAGTGTACAGAGAGGGGTCTGCACATGCAGAAAGGCCAACAGCCTAGAGCTCACTGCTCAAACACAAATGGGAGTCACACTGACTACAGTTGGATGGTTAAATCCAATGAGAATGTACTGCACAAAATAGAATCTTCATATGCTGGATTCAGTACCGGTGTAATGCTAATATGCTTTTCCAAAAACCTAACTTCACTTTCAAATGATGTCTTCATGTATATCTCTGCTTGATCTCGCATATACCCTTCCTTAAATCTTTTTCGCATTCCACACTTGATCTTACAAATAAGATCTTACATTTATACCATACCCTAAGACCAATTTTAGTAGGTCGGTTCTACAAGATATTACAATAAAACATTTTACAAATAATACAATATCCGATGCAATAACCGATTGAACATGTCGGCTTAATGCATTTACAACAATAATAAATCATCTCCATAGCATGCCATGCTGATCTGGAAAAGATAAACTTGCTGGTGTAACCCTAGATAACCTGGACCTATTTGCCGGTAAAAGCAAATATGCAAATAAGAATATACCAATGATATTACTTTAAGGAAATGTGTCCACATGATGTCTTCGACATTACCAGGTGTCTTCCATGTCATTGCATGTACCGGTGAACATTATATCCTGCTAGTTAACTATATACCGATGATTGTTTGAGCATTTTACTAATTGCCGGTGAATGTTGCTGGATCTCCAAAGTAGGTGTGTTAGCAGGTGTTGACATCAATGACAAAACCATACCAAAATACCAACAGCAATGAGAATAACCTTAAAGCTACAAGGAAAAAATCCTAGAGAGCAAAAAAATTAAGAGGAATAAAGAAAAATAATAAAAGAAAGAAAAGGAGATGATAAAGAGAAAAATAAATACGAACAATAATAAAGATAAAAATGAAAAGAGGAGAATGAAAGGAAATAACAAGTCTCAAGAGTGTCTCAAGCCTTGTTTGAAGACTTTGCACTTGAATCCTTTGGAAATATGTTGTTAGTTAATCCTTGCTAAATAAGTTCTAGAGCTCTCTTATCTTTCTTTTTGTTCTCCTTAAATAGACTTTTGTCAGCATTTGTTAAGGCTATTTATGTTGCTTTCTCAGGAGACTCTAGATATCTACCAATGACAAATCCCCAAAGATCATGAGCCTAAAGTAATGTTCTCATTTTGATAGACCAAGATTCGTAATTTTTTGAGTCAAAGTAGAAACTTGAGATTGGGGTACACTATTTGAATCCATCTTAGCTCAATTTTTAGATAGCTATAATCTTTAGGTGAAAGATAAGGGCTCTTTACACAACAATATTTGAACTCACACACACTCAGTGTAGTTCTCCCAAACCTCTGATACCAATTTGAATGAGTTTTCAAATAAACCAAAACATAGTATGTAATCCAAACAAAATAGAGAATTTTTTTTATTTTTTTTCTAGATTTGATTGTGTATGCAATTTTTTGTCATCAATGCCTCGAATCACACTTTGTGATTCATCATCAGGGTAAAAAATAATTCCAAGAAGATGAAAATTAGTGAGCTGCAGATCTAAGAGAGGAAATAGAAATATATGGGGTAGTTGAGGGCATAAGGAACAAGGGAGAAAAGTAATAAAAAACAATAAACAATAGGAGAAAAAAACCAATAAAGCAATGAGAATAACTTAAAAGTTACAAGCAAAAAAGTCTAGAGTTCAAAAACATAAAGAGGAATAAAGAAAACTAATAAAAAGAAATAAAAGGAGATGACAAAGAGAAAAATAAACACCAACAATAATAAAGATAAAATGAAAAGAGGAGAATAAAAGGAAATAAAAAGGAATCATAGAGACTGAGACACTCTTGAGACTTGTTACCAAGGTGTATCAAAGGTGAAGAATGTTAGGTTATAGGACTTGAGAAGAGATTTTGAGAACCTGAAAATGAAAGACAATGAGATCAAAAATACTTTTATGACTCAAGTATGAATATTGTGAATTAGTTGAAACAATATGGACATGGCCTCTCAAATGAGAGAGTGAATGAGAAAGTTCTAATATGTTTACCAAAGAAATTTGAAATCGTAGTTGTGCCCATAGAAGAGTTTAAAGACATTAGTCAAATGCAAATTGATTGATTAACTAGATCTCTAATTGCACATGAGTCTAGGATGACTAGATATGATGATAATACATTAGAGTGTGCCTTGAAAATACAATCGTAAGTTAGTATATAGGTAGAGGTAGAGGAAGGACTAGTTATAATGGAAGAGGGGGTAGAATTATTAATCAAAGAGATAGTAGAATTGATTTATAATGTTAGGAGAAAACTCAAAAGAATATTTTGAATTTAAGGGTGAGTAATAGAAAAAAATTGTAGCAAGGAAACTAGAGGTATGATAAATCTAAGGTACAATAATATTATTGCACAAAAAGTATGGACATTTTGTGAACAAGTGATAGAAGAAGTAAGAAGATGCTAGCAAGAAATTTGCACACATCACAAATGATTTTGAGGATAATCAAAAGCATGTGTTTTTGACTTATAATGTGACATAATAAAGTTCAAATAATAATTGGTTTTTGTAGAGTGGAGCAACCAATCATATGATTGGACAAAGAGTTGCTTACCAGTATAGACACTATTATTCACTTTTAGGTAATGATAATAAGTTGAATGTTAATAGTAAAGGAGTGATTGTTGTGTATACCAAGAATGGTGAAAGAAGAACCATTAGTGATGTGTATGGTGTACCTTGTTTAAAATGCAATTGATTGAGAATTGGACAAGTGATAGAGAAAAGGTACTTATTTTTCTTCAAGAACAATGTATTTACTATCATTGATAAGTATCCAAGTAAATAATTGATAGAAAGACTGGAGATGACAAAAAGTAAGATGTTTCTACTTACAATAATAATTGAACTATATGTAATGGTGGAAAAATGGTGAATGATGGATCAAGAGGAAAACTACCCTTTCCCTCATAAAAGAGATGATAGTTTCTCTATTGATTACCCTTCAAACACTTTTCACCACATGTCACACTAGGAAGAGGAGAAGATAATTCACTAGATTCAATCTCTCCACATGAAGATGGTAGATTTAATTATAAATGAATTGGGAATGTTAAGTTGATCCCCTCCTCCTTGTTAGAAATGGAAAGGAAATTGATTAAATTGTGTAGTGCAAAAGTGACAAAGAATTGATTATAACTTGAGATTGGAATATGGGATGAAGTTGTGCACCTGGATCTGGTAGTAATATGTCGATATGAAGTCATCCCATGAAATTGAGGAAAATTTGATGGGACTGTGGTGGCAATGTACACGGTCCTCCAAAAAATCCATGAAATGAAAAGGGTTTTTCCACTTCTGCAAATGAAGCCCAAATCCAAAAGTTCAGCTACGCATCTACAACCTAGACACAAAACAATGAGGAAAATGGGTTGGGATTGGGGGTTTTCCTTTAGGTCAAACCCCAGTTTTGGAATTAACCAAGTAATGAAAGAAAGTACTTGCAAGTAGATGTAAATGAAAGACTAAATTGTAAATCACCTCAAGGGAGGTTGTAGTAGCAATGTTGATAGAAGTGCTTGTGCGGAATTGAATGTTGAAATCAATCTCCTCTTCAATGGTTGAATCCTTGACTTGAATGCAACTCCTAGCCTTGAAGGGAGACTTGAGAATTCTCAATGTAGGAAAACAATGTGTGAATGCTTGAATGCTTGATCGTTTATGCAACTTGAATCTATCCAACTTCGAATTCTCCAACTTATTGAACTTATGCAAATGAGAGGGGGCATGCCCCTTAAATACATGTTAGTGGATCTGATTTTCATCATGAGCAGAAATCGGGGGAGTTTGTCGCCCGATGCACAACCAACAATGCAACCCTAGGAAGGGTCCTGCCCCAAAATAGGGCAGGGACAAGGGCACCATGCCCCTATTCTTGGAGGACAAGGGCACCATGCCACTATCCAAGGGGGGATAGTGGTACAGGAGCACCCTTTTAAGGTCTTCCTCCATTTTATTTTTGTTGGAATTTTGCTTCTTTAAGAAGCCATGTAAATGTAATAAGCCAAGAGCTCATTGGTCTTGTTTAGGTCCTAGTTTAGGTCCTAGGTTCACAAGTCTAGGTTGATTTTTATTGTGGAGTAGAGGGTATGTGTGCCATTGATAAGTTTGGGGTCCTTTTAGCATGGTTGTGTCCATAGGATAGCCCAATGTAGGCCCAAAAGTCAAGAAAAGCAACATTGCAAAAGTTGCTCAAAAGTTGCAAAAAGTTGCTTGACAACTTTTCAAAGTTGTCATGCAACTTTTCCACCTAATAGGTAATAACCTTAGCTTGGCATGGAGAACCCTAAATTTGGCATAAAAACTGAGGCAAAGACATTATATATTGTTGCAAACCCTAAAATGATGGGTTGGATGTCATATTGTACGGCCCAAGGGAAAAGACCTTGACTGTGACTGAGTTTTTGTTACTAGTCGGCACAAATGGAGCATTAACAGATTGACAATGGATTGTTTTGCAAAATAAATGGTGTTGAGAGTCTTGCATTATGTTTATACTTTCATTTTGACACTTAGGTTAGGTTTATTGTGCAGGTTTTGTGTGTTTTGTAAATATTTTGTGAAGTTACTCTTTCACTATCTAGTTTTGGACTATTTTGTCTAAATGGGATGACACCTCCTATCCCCATTGTGGAAACACCATGAAACCATGGGGAATAGGAGTGCAGACCCTATATAGTACCTCAGAGGAATCACAGCCCCTAAAGATGCAGGAAAGCCTTTCAAAGACCCACTCCTAGGCAAGACTGGACTGTGCCTGGCTAGGAAGGGTTGACGTTGTAGAGGTCCATGAGAGCAAGGTAGGACAAGGAAGGAGGCACCCTTTGGAAGAGTTGTAGAGGGGTGTGTGGAGCACCATTGGTGAGAAGGAGGATCTTCCACCAATCTAGATAAGGTGGTAAAGATAGCAAACCATCGCTGTGATCCTGGCAGGCCTAAAAACCCTCATAAAAACCCTTAAAAACCCCTAACTTCACCTAGGGCAGTGTACAGACACTTGGAGGCCCAAAAACAAGAAAATATTTGAGCCTTTGCCAAATGAATAGCAATCCCTTTGGTAAGTTTCACAAGTTTGAGCATCATTTGCAAGAGGGAGCCCTAAAAGTCCGGAATGGAGGCCTAATTGGGCACATTCCTTGTAGCCCTATTTTGTAGGAAAGAAGCAAAATAGTGAGATCAGTAACAAATAGCAAGGTCAAAACCTCTTGGGGGAACATGAATGGATGGAAAACTATGTCAAAGACCTATCCTGTCCTTGCTAGGACCTAAGAAGGTGTAGGAGGAGCTAAACCCTTATTAGCCTATGTGAGGGTTTTTGAAGTTTGTGAGTAGGTGTGACCTTGGGAGAAGTATCACAGGTTGTTGGTGGGTGGATTGCACAAGGTCAGGGGATTCCTCAAGAAAGGGAAGTCCTAGAGGCCCTAGGATGTTGTTGGAACACCTGGTGATCCAAGGAATGGATTGAAAGGAGCATAGACTAGGCTAGTCTATCCCACATCCATTCTCATCAGATTGGTATCAGAGCAAGTTAAAGATTTGGTGGACCATGCATGTCTCTATATTTTGGTGAATTAGTGGGGGAGAACATAATGGTCACTAATGCAGAGCTGGCTAGGGAGGTAGAAGAACAAAAGCAGAAAAATAGACTCCTTGAAGATGCTATGAGTGAGATAAGGAACAAGCTACAAGAAGTGGTTGATCAGAGAGCACAAGAACTCTGGGGTGCGAAAACTAGTGACAGAGGAAAGAAAGCTATTGATCTTGATGACATCACACCTGAACCAGACCCCTTAATCAATGAAGAACCTTTTGTAAATTCCATCAAGGCTTTGAATACAAAAGCTTTTGAAGGATTGCCACATTTCAGTGGAAGGATGGACATTGACACCGTCATGGAATGGATTGAGGGTATGGAGAACCACTTTGAGTGTGAAGGTGTGACAGAATCTCAGAAGGTTAAGGTTGCCAAATCAAGACTAAGGGGAGCATCCTTGACATGGTGGAAGTACTTGCAAGAGGAGAGAGTTAGCATGGGAAATCTACCTATTGCAAACTGGAAGGCCATGGTGAGTAAGATCAAGGAGAACTACTTGCCAGAGGATTATGAAGTCCAAATTCATAAGAAGAGATAGGGATTGAAGCAGAAAGACCTTGATGTGACCTCCTACATAGAGGAGTTTCAAAATCTTTGTCTTAGATCCAAAGTCCAAGAAGAGGAATCTATCAAGGTGGCTAGGTATCTAAGTGGCCTAAAGTGGAACATCTAGGAGGAGATAAGCCTATGGACTCCTACCACTGTCCAAAAGTGTCATCAGCTTGCTACTAAGGTGGAAGAGAGGAACAAAAAGAAGAGAGACTCCAACAATAGGGGTAGAGGTAGAGGTAGAGATCAAATGAATCACCGAGGTGGTTACCAAAGCAAGGCAAGTGAGCAAAGGAATCAAGGAGAGTCCAAGTTGACTAAGCATAATAGTGAAACCACTCTTAGAGGAGGCCATTCTTGAGGAAGAGGTACACAAGGGGGTCCAAATAGGAGCAGAGGTACCGACAGGGGTAATTCCTAATTTGCAACCATGAAATTCTACAATTGTGGTCAATTGGGACACCTGGCCTATAGATGCATTAACAAGCCTACCTCATCAAACAGTGGAAAGAGGGTTGTTTATGCCCATGAAGACACATCAAGCAGAAAAACACCTAAGGTGGACCATATTGAATCAGAGATTGGAGAAAATTTGATGTTCAATAGAGTCTTGATAAGATAGCCGATTAAGGATGAACCTAAGCATAGGAGAGCATTGTTTAGGGTGAGATGTAAAATCCTTGGTAAGGTTTGTAAGGTGATAGTTGATTCAAGGTCAAATGATAACATCATATCAGATGAGGCAACCAAGAAGTTGAAACTCACAAAGATACCCCACACTAGCCTTTACAAGGTGACATGGTTGAATCAAGGACAGAGTGTGTTTGTCAATGAACAGACTTGGGTAGAGTTCTCTATTGGAGGATACAAGGATAAGATCCTTTATGATGTGTTACCCATGGATGCTTGTCATTTGCTGCTATGTAGACCCTGGCAATTTGATAGGAAGATGATCTATGATGGAGAGGAGAACTCCATTTCCTTCAAGAAGGAAAACAGAACCTATAAGATTCAGTCTCTGACAGAGAATGATGAGGGAACCTCAAGAACACCTAGTGTCTTACTTAATACTGGTAAAGAGTTCTTACACTTGCTACATGAAGAGGAGATAGTGGGATGTGCCATCTTTGTGAAGCCAAAGGAGCAGGAAGATAAGTTGCAGACAAAGGTACCTAAGGAGGTAAAACAAATGTTGCAAGAGTATAAAGATATAGTGAGTGATGGAGCACCTGCAACACTTCCACCAAGAAGGTCTATAAGCCATCAAATAGACTTTGTTCCCGGTGCATCCCTACCCAATAAAGCAGAATATAAGCTCACTCATGATCAAAACAAGGAGGTGGCAAGGAAAGTGCATGATTTGTTGGATCAAGGACTGATCAAGAAGAGCATCAACCCATGTGCAGTCCCGGTAGTACTAGCAACAAAGAAGGGAGGCAAGTGGAGACTTTGTACTGATTCAAGGGCAATCAATAGGATCACCATAAGGTACAGATTTCCTATTCCTAGAATAGAGGATTTGATGGACTGCTTAGAAGGTTCCATGTATTTTACTAAGTTGGACCTTAAAAGTGGTTATCATCATATTAGAATCAAGGAAGGTGATGAGTGGAAGACCGCTTTTAAGACCACAGAAGGGTTGTATGAATGGATTGTGATGCCATTTGGACTTACCAATGCCCCAAGAACCTTCATGAGGTTGATGAATGAGGTGTTGACGGACTTCACAAGCAGATTTGTGGTGGTGTACTTAGATGACATACTCATCTATAGTAGAATCAAAGAGGAGCACCTAGAACATTTGAGGTTAGTCCTAGAGAGGTTGCATGAAGAGAAGTTGGCAATCAACTTAGAGAAGTGTGACTTTTTGAAGAAAGAGTTAGTCTACTTGGGGTTTGTGGTGTCTAAGGGAACTTTGAAGATGGATCCAAGCAAAGTGGAGGTGATCTTGAATTGGCCTGCCCCTAAAACAGGGACTGAAGTTAGGAGTTTCCATGGTTTAGCCCAATTCTATAGAAAGTTTGTGAGGAACTTCAATGGCATATGTGCACTAGTACTTGACACCATAAAAGGAGGCCTTAAAACTAAGTTCAAATGGACTGAACAAGCTGATGAAGCATTCCAATTATTTAAGCAAGAAGTAGCCACAAAACCCATCCTACTCTTACCTACTTTTGATAAGTTATTCACATTGGAATGTGATGCAAGTGGAATTGCAGTAGGGGGTGTAATGAGTCAAGAGGGAAGGCCTATGGAATTTTTCAATGAGAAGCTTAATGAGGCAAAGAAGAGGTATTCAACATATGATCTAGAGTTGTATGCACTAGTTTAGTCTCTCAAGAAGTGGAGGCATTACCTACTCCCAAAGGAATTTGTGGTGTTCACAGACAACCAGGCTTTGAGTTACATCAACACTCAAGAGAAGCTTAGCAATAGACATTTGAAGTGGATGGAGTACCTACAATCCTTTACCTTTACCATCAAGCATAAAAAGGGGCAGCTTAACAAGGTGGCAGATGCTTTAAGCTGGAAGTTGTTGACTGTCCAAGAATTACAATTGTAGAGCATAGGGATAGAAGGTTTCAAGGATCTCTATGAAGAAGATGAGGACTTCTCATCAGCCTACAAGGTCTGCAAGGAGTTTGAGAATCATTTTCACCGTGAGTATGCAGATTACACTCTTCAAAATGGTCTATTGTTCAAAGGCAATCAGTTATGTGTGCCTAGAGGATCCATGAGAGAAAATCTCATACAAGAGAAACACAATGGTAGTCTAAGTGGACACTTTGGAATCAATTAAACTTTGGATCTAGTACAGAGGTACTACTATTGGCCTAGGTTACCAAGGGATGTGATGAGGTATGTGGAGCAATGTGGTGTGTGTCAAAGGGCAAAAGGAGGATCAAGTAATGTAGGCCTCTATCAACCATTACCGGTCCCAAATAGGCCTTGGGAGTGTGTGAGCATGGACTTTGTGGTAGGACTCCCCAAGACAAAGATAGGTATGGATAGCATCTATGTGGTGGTAGACAGATTTTCTAAGATGAGCCATTTTAGTCCATGTAGAACTACTCATGATGCTAGTTATATTGCACATCTCTTCCTTAAGGAGATTGTAAGGATTCATGGACTCCCATTAAGTATTTTTTCAGATAGGGATAGCAAGTTCATGGGCCATTTTTGGCAAACCTTATGGAGACGACTAGGGACTAATTTATCATTCAACTCAGCTTACCATCCATAAACTGATGGTCAAATTGAAGTCATTAAGAGGGTGTTAGGCAACTTGTTGAGGTGTCTAACCAAGGAGTATGGGCAGACTTGGGATCTAGTTATTCCACAAGCTGAGTATGCCTACAATGAAAGTGTAAATAGGACCACTGGAAGGAGTCCTTTTGAAGTTGTCTATGGCAGACATCCAAGAGGGGTGTGTGAACTAAGAGAACTTGGTTCCATAGAGATGAAGAGTGGGCAAGCAGAGGAATTCACTCAAACCATCAAGGAAGTCCAAGAACAGGTCAAGAGAGCCATCCTAGAGTCTACTCAAAAACTGAAAGCTAAAGTGGATGAAAAAAGGAGAGAGGTTCAGTTCAAAGTGGGTGACTATGTGATGGCCCATTTAAGCAAAGCTAGAATGCAAAGCGGCAAGCCTACTAAGCTACAAATGAAGAGGGTAGGACCTTGTAGAATTCTATCCAAATATGGTGAAAACACCTACAAGGTGGATCTTCCTTCAGATTTGGCTATATCACCAGTCTTCAATGTTGCTAATATGATACTATACAAAGGTAACATAGTAGGGCAAATTGAGAATCAAGCCAAGGTGCTGCAGGACGTAGATATGAATACCTTACCTCAAGTGAAGCAACCCATAGCAGAGGAGATCTTGGAATCAAGGGTGAAGAAGTCTACTAGACACTAGGTCTACATGGAACACTTGGTGAAGTGGGCAGGTCAACCTGAGTCTGAAGCCACTTGGGTTAAAGAGGGCAGGTTCAAGAAACTTGGTATTGACCTGGCTCTCATCTCTCCCCTAGTTCCTTAATTCTATGCAAAGGGGGAGTATGGTGTAGGAGAACCCTTCTAAGGTCTTCCTCCATTTTATTTTTGTTGGAATTTTTCTTCTTTAAGAAGCCATGTAAATGTAATAAGAGCCAAGAGCTCATTGGTCTTGTTTAGGTCCTAGGTTCACAAGTCTAGCTTGAGTTTTCTTGTGGAGTAGAGGGTATGTGTGCCATTGATGATTTTGGGGTCCTTTTAGCATGGTTGTGTCCATATGATAGCCCAATGTAGGCCCAAAAGTCAAGAAAAGCAACATTGCAAAAGTTGCTCAAAAGTTGCAAAAAGATGCTTGACAACTTTTCAAAGTTGTCATGCAACTTTTCCACCTAATAGGTAATAACCTTAGCTTGGCATGGAGAACCCTAAATTTGGCACACAAACTGAGGCAAATACATTATATATTGTTGCAAACCCTAAAATGATGGGTTGGATGTCAGATTGTATGGCCCAAGGGAAAAGACCTTGATTGTGATTGAGTTTTTGTTGCCAGTCAGCACAAATGGAGCATTAACAGATTGACAATGGATTTTTTTGAAAACTAAATAGTGTTGAGAGTCTTTCATTTTGTTTATAATTTCATTTTGACACTTAGGTTAGGTTTATTGTGCAGGTTTTGTGTGTTTTGTAAATATTTTGTGAAGTTACTCTTTCACAGTCTAGTTTTGGACTGTTTTGTCTAAATGGGATGACACCTCCTATCCCCATTGTGGAAACACCATGAAACCATGGGGAATAGGATTGTAGACCCTATAAAGTACCTCAAAGGAAGCAGGGCCCCTGAATATGCGGGAAATCCTTTCAAAGACCTACTCCTAGGCGAGACTGGACTATGCCCGGCTAGGGAGGGTTGAGGTTGCAGAGGTCCATGAGAGCAAGGTAGGACAAGGAAGGAGGAACCCTTTGGAGGAGTTGTAGAGGGGTGTATGGAGCACCATTTTTGAGAAGGAGGATCTTCCACTAATCTAGATAAGATGGTAAAGACATCAAACCATCACTGTGACCCTGGTAGGCCTAAAAACCCTCATAAAAACCCTCAAAAATTTCTAAATTCACCTAGGGCAGTGTATGGACACTTGGAGGCCCAAAACTAGGAAAATATTTGAGCCTTTTCCAAATGAATAGTAGTCCCTTTGGGAAGTTTCACAAGTTTGAGCATCATTTGCAAGAGGAAGCCCTAAAAGTCTAGAATGGAGGCCTAATTGGGCACATTCCTTATAGCCCTATTTTGTAGGAAAGAAGCAAAATAGTGAGATCGGTAACAAATAGGAAGGTCAAAACCTCTTAGGGGCATATGAATGGATGGAAAACTATGTCAAAGACTTTTCCTATCCTTGCTAGGACCTAAGAAGGTGCAGGAGGAGCTAAACCCTTATTAGCCTATGTGAGGGTTTTTGAAGTTTGTGAGTAGGTGTGACCTTGGGAGAAGTATCATAGGTTGTTGGTGGGTGGATTGCACAAGGTCAGGGGATTCCTCAAGCAAGGGAAGTCCTAGAGGCCCTAGGGTGTGGTTGGAACACCTGGTGATCCAAGGAACGGATCAAGGAGCATAGAGTAGGCTAGTCTATCCCATATCCATTCCCATCAGACAGTTGCACCATGCCCCTGTCCTACCCCTTTCTCCAAGGTAGAGTGTGGATGGGGTGATGCAGAGGCCAAAGAACAAGTTGTTTCTGAAAGTTGAGAAATCTTCAATCTCTGAGTAGATTAGAGGATTCTAACTCACATTTGTAAGGACCCTAATGCAGTTGACAATTGATAGGGTTGCAATTTTATGACACTACATTTAGCCCCCACTTTAGTGAGAGCATAAGTGTATGCCAATACTGCTGATAAAGTTCAAGGAAACAAGATTAAAAGACTTTTACCACTTCAAGAAGGCAAGATGCGCCAAACCCCAAGTGGACTTTGGATCTTACAACTTTGATTGACAAAGTAAAAGGGAAGATCGAGAAGGGGAGAACCATGATTGCAAGTAGCAAAGTTCCCTTCACTATGAGTCATGAAAGAAAGATTACCAAATATTACAAAGGAAAATAAAGTTCACTAAGTAATTCTAAGTATCACAAGAAGGAAAGTATGAGTGGAGTGTATGCCCCCACATTAAATTGATCCCACACGCCTTATTGGGAGTGATTGATTTAAGGTAGGATAAACCCAAGAGAGAGAAGGAATGGAGCACGTTATCGCAAGGATTTAGCCCCTAATTCAGTCAAAGTAGTCAGTGCGTGATTCAGATGTTCAGAGCTATGAGTTTATCCTCAAGGGGAGATTGTCCTTCTTAAAGGGAGAGATTATCTTGTAAAGAGAGAAAAGAATCATTTATATTCTATCTTTGGCATTGTTGTCAAAGGGGGAGAGAAGCATGTGAAAAACTGCCTTATCTTTGGAGCTTTGTGTGCATGACCTTAGGGGGAGTCTATTGGAGATTGCTAGTGTTGATTCATTCCTTTACATTGAATACATTTCACATTCATGTGTTGTCATCAATGCCAAAGGGGGAGATTGTTGGATATTGTTGCTGCTAGGATATGTTGTTGTCATTGATGTCAACATATTCCTATGTTTTAGTGTGGCAAAGAGTTGTTTTGATGATCCAGTGATTGCAGAGAAATGTTTGGTTTGCTAATGAGGTTTTTTTTTTTTAGTAGTGAAGTATCTCTAGTATCTCTACTTCATTATTTATTGGTTTCAGTGATCCAGAAGTTTACTTGATCATATCATTTGATCATGTTTGAGGTTTGGTCTTTCTGTTTTGTACTTGGCAAAGTCTGATATTTGATGTGTTGTGCTTTGGTATGACTATATATTTGGTTGCGGATTTGGGAGAGTATTTGGCATGTTCATTTGTATCTTCATTTTAGATGGTTTATGATTTGGTGCTCCACGAGTTATCTTTCTCCGTCTGAATTACTATTGATAAGTGTTCCTAAGTATTAGCATGTTGATCGATGAAGATCTGATTAAGTGGTGTTGGTATAGTATTGTGAATGTTTCTAACATGCTTGTTGGTGTTTCCTGGTCATGTCTTATCTATTTTGGTGGTCTGCGTTGATCATTGTGTGTGCTCTTGGAGATCTTATGGGTCCGATGATATTCTTTATGCGATATTTTTGGTGGTGTAACATGTTGTGGTTGATCTTGGCGACATTTCTAGTGGTGTTGCATGTTCGATGATTTTATTTAGGTCCATGCTATGTCATCTATGGAATTTTATTGGTCCGATGGTATATTTATGTATTGTGTGATGTAATTTTGTAATTAAGGGTTGAGGGTTTGGACGACCTTGTAGTCAAAGTTGATGAATTGTATAAGTAAGTGTTATATTCATGTAATTTGTGTGTTGATGTAATGTCTACATTATTAAATAGTGGTGTATGTGCGAAGAAGAGAATTTATCTTTCGGTATGGTGTATTGAGAAGAGATTGTTGTAGGGAAGACAAGTGAGCCTAACCGCAACTGTCATCGAGCATTAGCAGATGCTATATTTGCAATTCTTCTTAACCGGATTGTAGTCCGAATATTATTGTAAGGTAGTGAACCTTCCTTGAGGGTTAGAGCCTTCTGGGTTATTATATTTTGAGTAGTGAGCTCTAGGCAGTGTGCCTGAATGCATGTGCATTCCCCATTGTAATATTTACGTGCATACTATTGCAAAGTATCATCTTATTGTGGGTAGGTTCTCATAGTGATTTTTCCACGTCAAAATCTTAGAGTTATGTGAGTTGTTATTGTGCTTGTCTTTTCTTTTACTGCAGTTGATAAGATCTAAGATTGTGCTTAATTTGTTTAATGTGGTGAAAATTGATTCATCCCTCCTCTCAGTTTTCCTTCATTATTGTTGCCAATATAAGGTATCCAATAACTTATATCAAGCAAGGTATCAACCTTTTATGAAGACTTCAAGGCAATAATTCCTAGTGACAATATCAAGAAGTCCTTCTATAGTATTTATGTATAATAATTATATTTCCTTCTTTTGCACCAAATCTCTAATTAATGATATTTTAGATCAAAGTATTAAGTTCTTCTATGATTCATTGGAGTTTTAGCCAGCTTTATTATGGTCATATAGTCACAAAATATCATTATAGGCTAAAGTTGCATTTCCTTAATCTCTTAAAGAACATTCCTTAGCCATGATGTGTGAGTATATGTAGAGGTTATTGCAACATATTCTGCTTCTATAAAAAAAAAGGGAAATAATGCTTTGTCACTTTGAACTCCAATAAATCAAACCAAACAATTCTTTTGGCATCCATCATATGTAATTTAGAAAGTTTTATCATATACCTTGAAACAAGGGACACTACATAAGCAATGTTAGGCCTAGATTATGTTAGAAATATCAAACTCCCAACAACACTTTTATAAGTGGCCCCATCAACTTGTTCATCACCATCATCTCTAGACAACACAAATCCATGAGAAATTGGAGTGGATGCTAGTTTACAATCAACCATATCAAACTCCATCAACATATCTTTGTCATATTTTTTTTGACAAAGGAAAATTTCATCCTCACCTCAATAAAGCTCCAAGCGTAGAAAAAATTACATACTTGGCCTAAATATGACATCTCAAATTCATTCAGCATAGATAATTTTTGAATTTATCTTTCATCATAGGACTACTACCCTTATACAACAAATCATCAACATGCAACTTGACTATAAGAATTTCATCACCTTCTTGTTTATAGTAAAGGGTAGATTCACTCTTACTTCTGTAGACATCTAAAAATGGTCAACGCTTGCGGAGTCATACTTTAACATTTGTGCATTGCCTTATTTTAGGGTTTTTGCGTCGCAATAACATTTCTCCTATGTTGCGCACTTGGTCTTTATCATTTGCGAGCATCGAGTCCTTCTTCTGCATTCCTCATTTTTCTCGCTTTCGAATTAGGTCTTGTTGATAGCAATCTTCAGTCATGATTTTGGTCGATCCTTGTCCTTGTCAATCTTGTCATTTTGAGATCGATTCGTCATCAATCCTTGTCCTCTTCAATCGTGTCAATCTGGATCGATTAGTCATTGTTCCTCGTCAATTGGCGCCTATCAATTTGATCAAATTATCAATCAAAGCATTTATCAAAATTGGTCCTTTGTTAGTCAGAATCATGATCAAATCGACCCTACATCAATTGTCTTTTGTCCAGACCTAATTGTCGTCCTTGCATTTCTAATTCATCTTCTAAGGTTTTATGATTTATTCATTTAATCTTGTTTGTCATTTTCCCTCTGGGTTAAATAATTTATTTATTTATCCTAAGTCTTCTTGTCACAATTAAATATTTATTTAATTGGCTAATTAATTCCTCCCTCTTTTTGTGAATTGATTAATGAATGAAAAATTATTAATTAATTTACCTAATTTTCCAATTTCCTAATTTCTCCTAATTCCTAATTTTCTAATTTTCCTCATTTATAATTTCCTAATTTCCAATTCATCTAATTTTCTATTTTCTCCTATATTTCTCCTAATTTCATGGGGATGACATAGCAAATTTTTCATAATTTGTCATAATTGTCAATCAATCAATTTTGACATAGCAATTTGTCATAATTGTCAATCAATCAATTTTGCATAGAAAGTGTCAATTTGTCATAATTTGTCATAATTGTCATTCTTGATTTGAAATTTCTTTTCAAATCTCTTCATGCTAATCTTGTCATTTCTCCAATTTATCTATAAATTGGATGAATTTCTTCTATCCCTGGTCGAATCAATCACGCTTCTAGTATTCTTGCGCTATCGTCTTGTCTACTTGCTTTCACATCATGCTCATGCACTAGTAGGTGAGATCCACAAACAAAGCTATTTGAAGGAGAAAGAAGGACAATGGAGCTACATGAAGGAGACATTCAAGCTTGCAATGGTTTGTGTTTGAATTGATGTCTTGTTTTCATGTCTTTATTGAGTGTTTTTAGGATTGCTCATTGCAATTGAGTTTTCGTGATTGAACTAGGCTAATGTTTATATTGCTTTGATGATTTCCACATTTCCTATCTACAACTTCTATTGAAGCCATCCTCTTGAATACCCATCAATCCTAGTATACCAAGCTAATGGTGCTTTCTTGTGGACATACAAGGCCTTTTTTATCTTGTAGCTTTGATGCTCTCTACCTTGCACCTCAAAACCTTGGCAACCGGTAACAAAGAAACAACCGGTAGCTTTGATGTTTCTTGGTGTGTGGCTGACCTTCTATGTTTCATCCTTTGGATTTTCCGGAGGAATCTCTTGGTGGAGGTCGACCTTGTTCATTTTACACGTTAGGTCTTGTTCTTCGGGTTTTGATCCTTTTTGGGCTGACCAAATCCTTTGGATCGATATATATATTTGTAAGCATGCTTTAGAATGTAATCAATCAGGAATCAAGGAGTATAAGATAGATAAACTATCCCTAGAAGATAGATCTTTCGATTCAAGGTCCCGGTGTGACCTATTCTATTGGGCCTGTGTGTCAATATGTTGTAACCCGATTGTTACCGGTTGGATGTAATTGACTTTCATGCAATAAAACTAGCTGTTATGCATTGCCTCCATCATATATGTGTGATTCTGTTGTGTTTACTCTTCCTAACCAATTTGGACTGATCTCCTCGAGGTCCCTCCTTGTCGATGACTGCATCAAGTGGTATTAGAGCGAATTTTCTTCTAGAAGTTGTGTGTCCTGAATCTTGTTGTAGGGTGGTAGATTGCGGATCCAACCTGCAATTGCAAAGGACTAGCATGGATCAATGGCGCAAAGAGGAACTAGGAATGGTGGAGCGTGTGGGAATGCAGACCCTATTGTAATGGAAATGTTGCAAGGAATAGAATCCTGGTTAGAAGCAGTGGAGACAGCCTAGAGAAGAGGCCAACATGTTGAGGATGTGAGTGAAGATGAAGGAGAAGAAGCCCCGGCTGAACAAGTGAACCTATTGGCAGTTGATCTAGAGGAGGAAAGGTCTTTAAGGGTTTTGAGTAGGGAAAACACTAAACCTCATTTTACCCCACCGAAATATGATGGGAAGTTAGATTCAGATGAATTGATGGATTGGATCTCAAAGACGAAGAAGTATTTTGACTTTGAAAACACTGCAGAAGAGAGGACGGTGAAGTATGCTTGTACCCGGTTGAAGGATCATGCATCTCTTTAGTGGGAGCACTTGCAAGTTGATAGGCAAAGAAGAGGTAAAGAAAAGATTAAGACGTGGGATAGGATGATTGCTAAATTAAAATTAAAGTTTGTCCTAGCAAATTATCAAGTAGATTTGTTTTGAAAGTTGCAGAATCTAAGACAGAAGGAATCTAGTGTGAAGGAGTACACTGAAGCATTTTACAAGTTGAACATAAAATCTAGACATGTCAATGATGAAATTAAACAAATTGCAAGATATTTGAATAGATTGTGGATGTATATACAAGATGAACTTAGTATGATCAAATTAGAGAGTGTTGAAGAGGCTTACCAGTGTGCAATAAAGGCTGGAGAGAAATTGAATAAAAGGCATGAGCAAAGACAGAGAGGTAGAGGTGGAAGGTTTACCAAAGGAAGATTTCAAGGAGGAAGAGGATACACCAAAGGAAGAGGAACCAATATAGATCAGAATAAGGACAAGGAAGTGAGAAAGGAAGGTAATTCATATTGGAAGGATGATAGAAATTTCTACCAAAGGAGAGAACTAGATGGTTACCAGAATGAGAACTTTGGAAGACAAGACAAAAGGACATTCATAGGAACCTATTTTAAATGTGGAGGATAAGGACATCATACATTTGAATGTAAGAAGTCAGAAGCTACTAGAAGAGTGGTAGTGGTGGAGGAGAACACCACTGGATCAAACAATAAACTGGAAGATGGAGAACTGTTGATGGTAAGGAGAGCTTTTTGTCATACCAGAGGAGATAAAGAACCCTTGCAGAGGAGGAACCTATTCAAGACCAGATGTAAGGTATCTGGTAAGTTTTGTAAATTTGTTATTGATAGTGGTAGTTAAAATAATCTTGTTTCAGAAGAGATGGTGAATAAGTTGAAATTGGAGAGATTGAAACACCCTAAGCCTTACTTGATAGCATGGATTTAGGATGAACATAAGTTATTAGTGAGTGAACAGTGTTTAGTAAAATTAAAAATTGGGAGTTATAATGTGATGAAACTTTGTGTGATATTATGCCTATGGAAATTTATCATATTTTGTTGGGAAATACCTTGGCAATTTGATAGACAGGCAATACATGATGGGAGGAAGAATGCATACACTATTGTGGTCAACGGGATGAAGCAAACCTTGTTGCCAATGGAGGAACCTTTGAAGAATGAAGTCTGTACAAATACCAGAATCTGCCTAGTAGATGGAAGGAAGTGCATGGATGGATTGAGACATGAGAATGTGTGTTTTGCCTTAATTCCTAAGAAGACTGAGAGACTGGAACTGGAAGGAGAACACTCGACAGAGATAAGAGATTTGCTGGCAGAATATGGGGACATCATTTAAAATAATGTACCTGATGGATTATCACTTGTTAGAAGTATTATTCATTGCATGGACTTAGTTCCTGGAGCCAGTTTACCTAACAAAGTTGCACACTGGTTAACACCAGCAAAGAATGAAGAACTAAATAGACAAGTGCAGGAGATATTGGAGAAAGGTTTGATCAGGGAAAGTCTGAGCCCTTATGTAGTACCAGTGGTATTAGCACCTAAGAAGAATGGAGAATGGAGGATGTGAATGGATTCGAGAGCAATAAACAAGATCACAGTGAAATACTAGTTTCCCTTGCCTAGGATGGATGACATAATGGACTGTTTGAGTGGAGCAAAGTACTAAATACAAAGATAGATTTGAAGAGTGGATATCATCAGATCAAGATCAAAGAAGGTGATGAATGGAAGACAACATTTAAGACAAATGCAGGATTATATGAATGTTGGTGATGCCTTTTGTAATGACTAATGCACCGAGTACTTTCATGAGGCTAATGAATGAGGTCTTGAATAAATTATTGGGTAAGTTTGTTATTGTGTACTTGAATGACATTCTGATTTTTAGTAAAACAAAAGAGGAGCATTTGTTGCAGTTAAGACAAGTTTTGCAGAGGTTGAGAGAATAAAAGTTACTGATCAATATCAAGAAGTGCACTTTCATGAAGGATGAGCTAGTCTATTTGGGCTTTGTGATATCTGAGAATGGTTTGAAGATGGACCCTAAGAAAGTAAAATCCATTGTTGAGTGGCCTACACTAGAAAGCATTGGAGAGGTAAGATCATTTCATGGATTAGCTAGTTTTTACCAAAAGTTTATCAAAAATTTCAATTTAGTTTGTAATCCAATGACTGAGACCATGAGGGGAGATCGGAAGGAATTCAAGTGGACCATTGGAGCAAACAAAAGTTTTGAGTTGTTGAAATATAAAGTGACTGAGCAGCCTGTGTTGTCTTTACCGAATTTCAATAAGATATTTCAAGTGGATTGTGATGCAAGTGGAACAACAATAGGAGCAGTTTTGAGTCAAGAAGGGAGAACAATAGCATATTTTAGTGAGAAATTGACTGATGCCCGAAAGAGATATTCAATATATGATCAATAATTGTATGCCATAATTCAAGCCTTGAAGAAATGGAGACATTACTTGTTGCTTAAGGAGTTTGTGTTGTATACAAATCATCAAGCTTTGAAATATTTGAATAGTCAAAGTAAGTTGAATCAGAAACATATGAGATGGGTAGAGTTCTTGCAGAGTTACACCTTTGTGTCAAAACATAGAAGTGGGAAATCTAAGAAAGTTGTTGATGCATTAAGTAGGAGAAGGAATTTGCTGATAGAGATGAGAGTGATAGTATTAGGTTTTGAAGATTTGAAGACCTTGTATGACAAAGACTCAGATTTTGTAGAAATTTGGAAAGCATATAGAGAACCAGTTATGGTTGATAGGAGAAAATAGTTGGATTACTTCATTTAGGATGGGATGTTATTTAAGGGAGTTTAGTTGTGCATAACTAAAAGTTCCATGAGAGAGAACCTGATAAAAGAGAAGCTTAGTGGAGGTTTAGCTGGATATTTTGGCATTGATATAATAGTTGCATTGGTGAGTGAGCAGTACTTTTGGCCCTAGATTCATAAGGATGTTAAGAGATATGTGCAGAGTTGTGGAGTTTGTCAAGTTGTGAAAGGTAGTAGTCAAAATGTGGGATTGTATAAACCTTTGACAGTACTGATAAGACCTTGGGAGGATATAAGTATGGATTTTGTACTTGGCTTACCTAAGACACCGAGAGGGAATGATTTTATATTTGTGGTAGTGGATAGATTTTCAAAGATGGCTCATTTCATTCCTTGTAAGAAGACATTAGATGCATTGCATGTGGCAGACCTATTTTTCAAGGAAGTGATAAGATTGCATGGATTAACTAAGAGCATAGTTTCAAACAGAGACACTAAGTTTGTTGGCTATTTTTGGATAACACTTTGGAAGAAGATGCAGACAGATTTGAAGTGTAGTTCTACTTTTCATCCACAAACTGATGGATAGACAAAAGTAGTTAACCAAAGTTTGAGAAACATGTTGAGATGTTTAGTGGGAGATAAAACCAGAAGTTGGGATTTGATCCTTGCACAAGTAGAGTTTGCTTATAACAATTTAGTGAATAGAAGTACTAGAAAAATAGCTTTTGAGATTGTTAGCGGAGTGCATCCTAAAGGAATAGCATAATTGAAAGACATTAGCAGTGAAGACCGGAAGAGTTCAAAAGAAGAAGAATGTGCAGATCACATGGCAGCATTACATATTCAAGTTAAACAACATTTGGAAGACATGAATAGAAAATACAAGGAGAAGGCAGATGAGAAGAGGAGACATAAAGAATTTTAAGTGATGGTCTATTTGAGAAAAGAGAGATTCTCGGTTGGAACCTATAATAAGTTGCAGATGAAGAAGTTTAGACCCTGTAAGATCTTGAGAAGGTTCAGTTATGGAAATGTGTATGAGGTGGAGCTACCAGATAGTCTGAGTATTTCACCTATTTTCAACATTACAGATCTTTATGAGTACCATGAAGCAGAATTCAGTAAGGATAGTATTGCAGACTTGGAGAAATAATTGCCCCAGAAGGAACCAAATCATATTGAAGAGATTTTGGACAGTAGGATTGGGCGTAGTACCCGAAGTAGTCAGTACAAAGAATATCTTGTGAAGTGGAAGAAAAGACCAGTGGAAGATTCATCTTGGATTTCTTAGGCAGAGGTAGACTACCTTGGTTTCCCTCTGACCCCAGCAAAGTGAGAGGCTCACTTTTTATTAACCCTGGATGTCTGATGTAGGAGCATCCCCGGTTGACAGCAATCTTGCATCAATCAAAAACGTTTCCTTTTATGTTTTGTTTATTGTTTGCAGTTTCAGTTTTCCTTTCTGTGTGTCCCAATTTTGGCTCACCAGTTCCTGTGGAGTTGGACTCTACTTGAAGACTTGATCATTTTTCTTTCTTTCAAACCGCATCTCATTTGAATCACTTTCCGATAAGATATTGCTACTGGTTTCCTTGATAGTCTCTTATTACCCATTGTTCCTTTGTTACCGATTGCCTGAGATCTATTATGGTGATCTACCGGAACACATTCTTAAGCTTGTAGATCCTTAGACATTGATCTTGATGTTTTTTGGCATGTGGCCAACCTTCCACGTTTCAGGTATGTGCAAGATCATGGGGGGCCAAAAAGTGGCAATGGAGAAAAAAAAAGTGTTTTCAACCTTTCCAAACACACCAAAATCTGCTTTGACTTTTTGTTTGGGTTGGGCAAAATTTGAGTTTGGTTTGGTAATACCAAACCAAATTGGATATCCGATTTGTGATGTCACTATTGTGATATCATACTTTTCAAATCGGATATCCGATTTTCTCAACATAAAAAATATAGTTTAGTAAAATGGGCATAACTTTTGTGTTTCTTATCAAAATTTTGATTTTTTATAGGCATTGGAAAGGTACTTCATGGACCTATAAAATGGATGAGTTAGTTTTATGATATTATAAACAAAAAATTAATTATAATAATTTGAAGTTAGTCCTTCAATTTTAAAACTTTAAATACTCACAAATTTTGCATACAGAGTCTCATTTTTTTCCCTATCACCTCCTTTATCTATCACTTGTCTATCTATACTTATATAATATATTTCATATATCTCTTTCTTCTCTACTTATGTCACTTATTTTCTCATTCCATGTGGATAAATAAATTCCCAAGTTACATGCATCTTTGCATATATCTCCATCTTTCTATTCATATCTCTCCCTCTCCCACTCCATCATTGTCACTCCTTATTTCTATAGTTCTCTCTAATAATCTCTCTTCTCTCCATTTATCTCCCTCTTTTACCTTATCCTACCTATACTTATATATTACTTGTCTCTATCACCTCCTTTCTCTCCCTATCTTATCCCCTCTCTCTCTATATCCCTATAGATCTATCTTCATGTATATTTATATCTCATTATCTCTAAATCTCACTTATACACTCCATCTCTCCCTCCATTTGTCTTACTCTCACTATCACTTTCTATCCATATCTATCTCTATCTCCATCTCTTTCCCTATCAATCTCTCTTTTTATACGTTCCTCTATCTTTATATATATTCCTCTATACATGATTAATCTACTTCTCTATCTCTTCCTCTATCGCCCTCTTGAAGTATCTTTCCCTTTCTCTACTTTTATCTCTTTATTTACTCTATCTTTATATATCTTTTTCTCTCTCCCCACATCCTTCTCTATAGTGCCTTTATATATCTCTATATCTTCCTATTTCTCTCTCTCTCTCTCTCTCTCTCTCTCTCTCTCTCTCTCTCTCTCTCCCTATCTATCTATCCCTATCTATAATCTTTGTCTCTCTTTCTCACTCTCTTGCACTATCTATATATCTATATCTATCAATATTTCTCTCTCTATCTCTTCCTTTTTTTATCACTCTCTTTACCCCTTTGTATCTATTTTTCTCCATCTCTTTATATATTTATCTTTGTCTTTTCCTCTCTCTTTCTCTATATCTATTCACCTCCCTCTCCCTTTATCTTCATTTTTTATCTCTATCTTCCTCTCTCCTTTTCAATATCTAGATATGTCTACCTCTTTCTATTCATCCTTGTCCTTTAGTTTTTCTCCCTCTCACTTCATACTCCTTAATATCTATATCTCTATTTATGTCCTTGTCCTTTAGTTCTTTTCCCTCTCTTTAGTTCTTCATCTCTCTTCACCCTTATATCTCTCCTTATTTGAAAATTAGTATATATGGTCTTCTATGGGGTTATATTGTGTCCTAAGGGGTCATAGAACATCATATCACCCCTTAGGACACAATATGACCCCTAACAACACCATATGGTCTCCTAAGGGGTCATATGGTGTCATAAGGGGTCATAAAACACCATATGACCCCTTAAGACACAATAAGACCCCTAATGACACCATATGGTGTCCTAAGGGGTCATAAAACACCAAATGACCCCTTAGGACACCATACAACCCCTAATGACACAAAGTGGCATCCTAAAGGGTCATATGGTGTCCTAAGGGCTCATAGGATACCATATTACCCCTTAGTACATCATATGACCCATAGCACCATATAGTGTCCCAAGGGGTCATATGGTGTTTTAAGGGGTCAAAGAATGTCATATGACAAATTAGGACACAATATAACCCATGACAACACCTAAGGGGTCATATAGTGTCATAAGGGGTCATAAAACACCATATGACCCCTTATAACACCATATGATCCCTTACGACACTATATGGTGTGCTAAGGGGTCATATAACACCATATGACCCTTTATAACACAAGAAAACCCATAATGACATGATATGGTGTCCTTAGGGGTCATATGGTGTCCTAAGGGGTTATATGATGTCCTAGGAACCTTTAGGACATAATATGACCCCTTAGCACACCATACAACCCCTAATGATACCATATATTGTCCTAAGGGGTCGTAGGACACCATATGACCCATTAGGACACAATATGACCCCTAACAACACCTAAGGGGTCATAGGACACCATATGACCCCTAATGACACTATATGGTATCTTAAGGGGTCATATTGTGTCCTAAGGGTTCATAGGAGACCATATGACCTGTAACGACACAAAATGACACCTAACAATACCTAAGGGGTCATATGGTGTTCTAAGGGGTCATAGGACACCATGCAACCCCTTATCACACCATATGACCCCTAATGACATCATATGGTGTCCTAAGGGGTCATAGAACACCATATGACCCCTTAGGACATCATACGATGCATACTGATACTATATGGTGTCCTAAGGGGTCATAGGATACCATATGACCCCGTAGGAGACCATATGACCCATAACAACATAATATGGTGTCCTAGAGGGTCATAGAACACCATATGACCCCTTATAACACCATACAACCCGTAACAATGTCGTCTAGTGTCTTAAGGGGTCATAAGACACAATATTACCCCTTAGGACATATTATGACCCCTAATGATGTCATATAGTATCCCAATGGGTCATAGGACACCATATGACCCCTTAGGATACCATACGACATCATACCACCCTTTACGACACTATATGGTGTCCTAAGGGGTCATATGGTATCCTAAGGGGTTATATGGTATCCTAAGAGGTAATATAACACCATATGATCCCTTAAAACACAAGACCCATAAGGACACGATATGGTGTCCTAAGGGGTCATATGGTGTCATAAGACACCATATGAACCCTTAGGAAACAATATGATCCCTAATGATACCTAAGGGGTCATATGGTGTCCTAAGGGGTTATATGATGTCCTAGAAACCTTTAGGAAACAATATGACCCCTTAGCACACCATACAACCCCTAATGACACCATATGGTGTCTGAAGGGGTCACCGGGCACCATATAACCTGTTAGGACACAATATGACCCTAAAAACACCTAAGGGGTCATATCATATTCTAAGGGGTCATATAACACCACATGACCCCTTATAATACAAGAAGACCCATAACACCATATGACCCCTTAGGACACAATATGACCCCTAATGATATTGAAGGGGTCATATGGTGTCCTAATAGGTTATATGATGTCTTAGGAACCTTTAGGACACAATATGACCCCTTAGCACACCATACAACCCCTAACAACACCATATGGTGTCCTAAGGGGTCGTAGGACACCATATGACCTGTTAGGACATAATATGACCCCTAACAATAGCTGAGGGGTCATATTGTGTCATAAGGGGTCATATGACACCATATGACCCCTAACAACACTATATGTTGTCTTAAGGGGTCATATTGTGTCCTAAGGGGTCGTAGGACACCATATGACCCCTAACGACACAAAATGACACCTAACGATACCTAAGGGGTCATATGGTGTTCTAAGGGGTCATAGGACACCATTTGACCCCTTAGCACACCATATGACCCCTAATGACACTATATGGTGTCCTAAGGAGTCATATGGTGTCCTAAGGGGTCATAGAACACCATATGACCCCTTAGGATACCATACGATGCATAATGACACTATATGGTGTCCTAAGAGGTCATAGGACACCATATGACCCCTTAAAGGACCATACAGCCTATAACAACATAATATGGTGTCTTAGAGGGTCATAGAACACCATATGACCCCTTAGAACACCATACGACCCATAACGACACCATGTGGTGTCTTAAGGGGTCATAGGACACCATTTGATCTCGTAGCACACCATACGACCCCTAATGACACCATATGGTGTCCTAAGGAGTCATATGGTGTCCTAAGGGGTCATAGAACACTATATGACCCCTTAGGACACCATATGATGCATAGTGAGACTATATGGTGTCATAAGGGGTCAAAGGACACCATATGACCCCTTAGAGGACTATACAACCCATAACAACATAATATGGCATCTTAGAGGGTAATAGAACACCATATGACCCCTTAGAACACCATACGACCCATAACGACACCGTGTGGTGTCTTAAGGGGTCATAAGACATAATATTACCCCTTAGGACATAATATGACCCCTAACAACATCATATAGTGTCATAAGGGGTCATAGGACACCATATGACCCCTTAGGACACCATACGACCCCTTGTGACACCATACCACCCTTTACGACACCATATGGTTTCCATATAACCTGTTAGGACATAATATGACTCCTAACAACACCTAAGGGGTCATATTATGTCCTAAGGGGTCATAGGACACCATATGACCCCTAAGGACATTGTATGGTCTACTAAGGGGTCATATTGTGTGCTAAGGGGTCATAAGACACCATATGACCCCTTAGCACTCCATACAACCCCTGACGACACCATATGGTGTCTTAAGGGGTCATATAACACCATATGACCCCTTAAGACACCATACGACGCATAATGACACCATATGGTGTCCTAGGGGTCATAGGACACTATATGACCCCTTAGGAGACCAAACAACCCATGACAACATAATATGATGTCCTAGAGGGTCATAGAACACTGTATGTCCCCTTAGAACACCATACAACCCATAACGACACCATGTGGTGTCCTAAGGGGTCATAAGACACAATATAACCCCTTAGGACATAATATGATGCCTAACGATGTTATATAGTGTACTAAGGGGTCATACAAAACCATATGACCCCATAGAACACCATATGACCCCTTATAACACCATACAACCCTTTACGACACCATATGGTGTCCTAAGGCATCATATGGTATCCTAAGGGGCCATATAAAACCATATGACCCCTTAGAACACCATATGACCCCTTAGAACACAAGAAGACCTATAACGACATGATATGGTGTCCTAAGGGGTCCTATAGTGTCATGAGATGCCATATGACCCCTTACGACACAATATGACCCCTAATGATATCTAAGGGGTCATATGGTGTCTTGAGAGGTTATACGATGTCCTAGGAATCTTTAGGACACAATATGACCCCTTAGCACACCATACAATCCCAAACGACACCATATGGTGTCCTAAGGGGTCATAGGACACTATATGACCTGTTAGGACACAATATGACCCCTAACAACACGTAAGGGTTCATATTGTGTCCTAAGGGGTCATAGGACATCATATGACCCCTAACAACACAAAATAATGCCTAACGATACCTAAGGGGTCATATGGTGTTATAAAGGGTCATAGGACACCATATGACCCGTTAGCACACCATACGACCCTTAATGACACCATATGGTGTCCTAAGGGGTCATAGAACACCATATGACCCCTTAGGAAACCATACGACACATAATGAAACCATATGGTGTCCTAAAGGGTCATAGGACACCGTATGACCCCTTAGGAGACCATACGACCCATAACAACATAAAAATGGTGTCCTAAGGGGTCATGGAACACCATATGATCCCTTAGAACACCATACAACCCATAACGACACCATGTGGTGTCCTAAGGGGTCATAAGACACAATATGACCCCTAACGACGTCATATGGTATCCTAAGGGGACATAGGACACCGTATGACCCCTTAGGACATAAAATAAACCCTAATGACACCTAAGGGGTCATAAGACACCATACGACACATAACAATACCAAATGGTATCCTAAGGGGTCATAAGACACCATACGACACATAACAATACCAAATGGTATCCTAAGGGGTCATATGGTATCCTAAGGTGTCATAGGACACCATACGACCCATAGCACCATATAGTCTCCAAGCATATGGTGTCCTAAGGGGTCATATGACACCATATGACCCATTAGGACACAATAAGACCCTTGATGACACCTAATGGGTCATATACTATCCTAAGGGTTCATAAGACACCATATGACCCCTTAGGACACCATACAACTCCTAGCAACACCATATGGTGTTCCAAGTTATCGTATGGTATCTTAAGGGGTCATATAATGTCCTAAGGGGTCATATGGTGTCCTAAGGGGTTATAGAACACCATATGACCCTTTAGGACACCATAAGACCCATAAGGACACCATATGATGTCCTAAGGGGTTGTATGGTGTCCTAAAGGGTCATGGGACACCATATGACCTCTTAGGACATAGTATGAGCCCTAACAAAGCCTAATGGATCATATGGTGTCTAAGGGGTCATACGATGTCTTGTGACCCCTTCGGACACAATATGACCCCTTAGCACACCATACAACCCCCAATGACACCATATGACCCATTCAGACACAATATGACCCTTAACAATACCTAAGGGGTCATATGGTGTCCTAAGGGGTCATAAGATACCATATGACCCCTTAACACACCATATGACCCCTAATGACACCATATGACCCCTTAGGACACCATAAGACTTATAACAACATCATATGGTGTCCTAAGGTGTCATATGGTGTCCTAAAGGTTCATGAGACACCATATGACCCTTTAGGACACCATATTCTCTCTCACATTATTTATTTTCCTCAATTACCCTCGATTACCTCTCTCCTCCTATGGGTTTATAGATACTTCCCTCTCCCCTTCTACCCACCCCCTAATTACTCTCTATGTATCTCTTCACCTCTGTCCCAATCTCTCTTCTCTCTTTGTTGATACTTTCCCCTCTCCCCCTCTCCTCCTACCCCCTAATAATCTCAAACTTTCCCTCTCATTCTCTCTTCACCCCAATCACCCCCTCCCTCTCTCTCTTTGCCTTCCACCTAATTACCTATAGCTCTCTCGCTCTCTCTCTCTCTCTCTCACACACACACACACACACATACACTCTCTCTCTTCCCCCTAATTAATCTCTCCTTCTCACCTCTCTCCCCCTGTCCTTTTTTTTATACTTCCCTATGCCTCTCCTTGTCCCCTCTGAATTTTGTTGCTAAAGATGAGAAGGAAATGCAGAGAGACTAGTCTAGATCTTAGGGAAGAGAGAGTGACATAGAGGAGGAAATTATGAAGAGGTATAAATATAAGCACCTTGTAGAGCTTGAGAGTTTTAATGAGGTATTCATTGATAGTTAGAGATATAGGTCTAGAGAGAGATGTATAAATATGGACAAAAGAGAGGGAGGAAGAAACAAATAGGTGGAGTGATAGGTTTAGGAGAAAGAGGTGGAGAAAGGAACAAACATAGATAGCATGGTTTATCAAAATTTATAGAACTCAATAAAATTCATAAATTTTATATTATTAATTAATTACTTATTTAGATTATTTTGATATGATTGTTACAAAAATTCATGCAATAGGGAAATCATATGAAAAAGTCATGAGTTTTTTATGTTTTAAAAATGAAGGATGAATTTAAATGAATTATAATTATTTTTTAAAACAAATAATTGAAAATATACCTATTCCATATCATAGATCTCTTAATTACCTTTCCAACGCTTGTAAAAAATCAAAATTTTGATATAAAACACAAAAGTTATGCCCAATTTACTAAAATATATTTTTTTATTTTTTCAAAAATCAGATATCCGATTTTAAAACATAAATTTTTACCTCCATATTTTGGTTCGGGTTCGCTTTGGGATTTGGCTTGGAAGTGACAAGCCTAGAAAGTCAACTGAAAAAACGTGTTTTTCAGTATTCCTTGATTTTCCAAACTTTTACACTAGTGGCTGACGACTTTTTTCATAGCCAAAATTGATAAAACAAAAAGGGTTTTTTAAGGATGTTATTAGCTTTCCAAAAATATAAGGCTTGTCTTATTTCAACTTTAATAAATAATTATTATTTATTTTCAAATTGAATTCTGACAAAAGTCCTGATTGATAGACCGATTGAAAAATACTCATAACTTTCAAACCGCATAACATTTTTTGAATCTGAAACATGCATCACATCCTATGCTTCATCTACTCTAGGGAAAAATTTTAAAAAAAAAATCATAAGGTTTTGACCAAGTTAAGGTGGTCAGATGTAGGAGTTTCTAAATTTCAGAAAAGTTGTAGTAAAAAATTCATAAATAATTATTTACTTTATAAAAAAAATATGTGTCACATCCGAACATGAGTCTAATACTTATATTATAAATTTTATAAAAAAATATTATGATTTGATTATGATTAGGGTGGTCAGACATACACCTACTTCTTATCTTTTTCCTGAAATTTTTGTACCACTGCATTGAAATTTGAAATTTTCATCAAATAGGATTTTTTTTTTCAAAAAACAACTAGTAGCTTAGAAACTACATTCAATATTCTATAGATTCTCTTCTTACATAGTTTAAAAATAATGTTCATAACTTATTCAATTTTTCATGTCAAGTTTCATAACTCTGATTTTTTGAAATTTCATTGCCACTTAAGGGCTTGTTTTGGTAGACCATGATCCTGCACATACCCTTTCATCCTTTGGATTTTTTGGAGGAATCTCTTGGTGGAGGCTGACCTTGTTGATTTTGCATGTTAGGTCTTATTCTTTGGGTTTTGATCCTTTTTGGGCTGACCAGATCCTTCGGATCGATATATATATAATCAATCAGGAATCAAGGAGTATTAGATAGATAGACTGTGCCTAGAAGATAGATCTTTCGATTCAAGGTCCCGGTGTGACCTATTCTACTAGGCCTGTGTGCCGGTATGTTGTAACCCGATTGTTACCGGTTGAATGTAATTGACTTTCATGCAATAAAACTATCTGTTATGCATTGCCTCCATCATATCTGTGTGATTCCATTATGTTTACTCTTGCTGACCAGTTTGGACTGATCTCCTCGAGGTCCCTCCTCGCTGGTGATTACATCAGTCTCTCACCCTTTTCTCCTTCTCGTTCTCTATCTACCTCATGTCTCTCACCCTCTCCTCCTTCTCCTTCTCTCTCTCCCTATCCCATTCACCTTCTCTCTCTCTCTCTCTCTCTCTCTCTCTCTCTCTCTCTCTCTCTCTCTCTCTCTCTCTCTCTCTCTCTCTCTCTCTCTCTCTCTCTCTCGTAATCCTATCCTAATCTCACCCTCTCCCCCTTCTCTCTCTTTCTCTACCCCTCCCTCTCCCTCTCATTATCTTATCATATTCTCTCTCTCCGCCTCCCCCTCTCTTGACCCTATTATCTCTCTCTCTCTCTCTCTCTCTCTCTCTTCCTCCCATTCTCTCTCTCCCTCTCTCCCAATCTCCTCTCTCTCCCTCCCCCTCTCCTTATCATATTCTCTTGCTCTTCCTATCTCCTATTCTCTCTCTCTCTCCCTCTCTCTCTCTCTCTCTCTCTCTCAATCTCCCTCCTTCCCCTCTCTCTCTCTCTTCCTCCCATTCTCTCTCTCCCTCTCTCCCAATCTCCTCTCTCTCCCTCCCCCTCTCCTTATCATATTTTCTCCCTCTCTTCCTCTCTCTCTCTCTCTTCATATCTCCTATTCTCTCTCTTACCCCCTCTCCCCCTACTCTCTCTCTCTCTCTCTCTCTCTCTCTCTCTCTCTCTCTCCTTTTCCCAATCTCCCTATCTCTCCCTCTCCCTCTCCCCCTCTCCTTTTCCCAATCTCCCTCTCTCCCTCTCCCCCTCTCCTTTTCCTAATCTCCCTCTCTCCCTCCCCCCTCTCTCTCTCTCTCTCTCTCCATTTCCCAATCTCTCTCTCTCTCTCTCTCTCTCTCTCTCTCTCCCTCTCATCCTATCCCCTTCTCTCTCTCCCTCCCCCTCTCCTTATCCTATTCTATCCCTCTCTTCCTACCCCCTACTCTCTCTCTCTCTCTCTCTCTTCCTCTCCCTCTCTTAATCCTATTCTCACCCTCTCTCCCCACTTCCTATTTGGTTCCTAGTTCTCCATAACTCGTACGGGTTATGCAGAACTAAGGCCAAAAATTCTAGTTCTACATAACCCGTAGGTTTCTAAAAAATATAATGTTCCTCAAAACCCATATTGGTTCCTAGTTCTCCATAACCCGTATGGGTTATGCAGAACTAAGGCCAAAAATTCTAGTTCTACATAACCTATGGGTTTCTAAAAAATATAATGTTCCTCAAAACGGGTTTTGAGGAACTTTTTGTTTTTATAATTGTTTTTTGCTTGGCTTGGTGTTACCAAGCCTAACACGTTTTTGAATTTCTAGAACATGCATGGGTTATGAAATTTTTTATTTTTTTGTTTGATGTGGCCACTTTTCTGTTCACCATCTTGGTGCATTTACCCGCTATGGGTGCAAATGTTTCTCCATAATCTACGTCATACTTTTAAGTGAATCCTTTAGCAACTAATCTTGCTTTGTTACTTTCAACACTTTTATTACTATGGTTCTTAGTCTTGTAGACCATTTAGTGTCAATCTTTTTCTTATCATGTGAAAGCTCTTTAAGCTCCAAAGTATCACTTTTGTTAATAGAATCTATTTCTTGTTGCATTTCTTGCACCCAAGCTTCATTAGTACATGCATCATCATAACATGATGGCTCAAAATCAACTTGTGAAAATAATACAAAATGTACTATCTCACCTTGAGGATTTTCTTCATGAGTTTGAACTCCGTTTCTTTCATAAATATTAGCTAACTTTGTAACTTTCCTATTAGGACTTTGGCTTGATGTTCTACTTGCACTTGAAATTGACGAACTAGAAGGGGGCTTTTTTGGTGAATGGATACAACTTGGAATTAAAGTATTAGATGATTGTTCATGAGCAATATCATCAATAATGCCACTTTTCAAAACAAAATTAGTCTTCTCAACATGATCCTTTTTATGATCATAAACTCCATCGAATCACATGTCCTCATACAAGAATGTTGTTAGTGCAAGGGTTATACAACTTGCAAGCCTTATTGTGTGCACTATACCCAACAAAAATACATGACTTACATTTGGGATCCAATTTTTTCCTATTTTGATTAGCAACATGTACATATGCTAAAGAACCAAAAACCCTAAAATGACTAACATTAGGGTTTTTTGCATACCAAGTTTCATAATGAGTTAGAATGTAAAATGCTCTAGTGGGACTCCGATTTAGAATGTATGCTATTGTAGCAAGTGCATTACCCCAACAAGAATTATTTAATCCTTTAGTTTGTAACATAGTCCTTGTCATTTCTACCATTGTATGATTTTTCCTCTCAATTACCCCACTCTATTGAGGTGTGTAAGTAGTGGTGACCTATCTTTTATGCCATGCAAATAACAATAACTATTAAAATCTCTTGAGTAAAATTGTCCTCTATGATCAGTATTAAGCATTTAATTTTACAATCTTTCTCATTTTCCACAAGGTCTTTGAACCTTTTTAATGTATCAAAACCTTTATCCTTAAACGTCAAAAAATAAAATCAACAATATCGTTAGTAATCATTAATGAAAGTAATAAAATATGATAACTTATCAAAACTCTTTGTCTACATAGGACAACAAACATCTAAATGAATCAATTGAAGTGGGTAATGGGGCTTCCATGTTTTTCCTCTAGAGAATGATTCTCTTGCATGCTAGCCTTTAGCACACCCTTGACAAGGTTCTCTATGTTCCTCAACCTTGGGTAACCCATAAACTAAAGCTTTATTAAAATTAAAATATCCGTACCTAAGATGCCACAACTAATACTTGTCCTCAAATGCCAGATTGACAACATGGTTTCTATGTTCACCAAACTTCAATGGGAATATCTCATTATTTGACAAAGACACAATAGTAACTATTTGATTGTCTTCATTTTTATCATAAATTGTATATTTTTGGTTTTCAAACACAACCTTATAGTTCTTTTCACATAGCTATCCAACACTTGATAAATTGTGTTTTAATTGTGAAGTGTAAAAATATTATTGAACACTTATCATACATTCCTTGGTATGAACTTCCATAGCTCCTTTCATAGCAACCTCCAGTGTTTTCATCATCACCAAGCATAATCTTGAATTTAAAACTCCCATCAAATTTAGAAAAAAAAACTCTTTATTACTAGACATGTGGTTAGTGTATCCTAAATATAAATACCAAACATCTATTGGTTGCATCTTCATTTCTTGAAATTTTCATCTTAGAGGGGAAAAAAAATTATGATCTCCAAATGAATCTCTCAATCTTTCCTCATTTGTGGCATAAGAGGTCCAACAAGGTGATCATTCTCAAGGGTAGACATATCTATGCTCTTCAATGATGATAGCAACATTGTTCAACCTTGATGTTAGAGACCTCAACACCTTTTTTTATCACACTTTTACTCATAATTTATCCCCAAATTGTCATTTTATTAACACAACTTTTACCTTTATACAATAATCACTCACATTCTTAGCTTAATGCATTTTCAAATTCTCGGATTTCATTTCAAGGTTTGTAGCTTGACAACCTTGATCTGATTATTGCCTTGGTAAGCTTCTTTTAGAGTATTTCAAGCATCCTTTGTAGTCTTTGCATCTGCAATTCTCAGAAACAAACTCTTATCAAGAGCTATTTGAATGTGAAATAAAGCCTATATATTCTTCTTCTTAACCTCTTTAGTTGTTTTATCATTGGCTGTAAGTGCATTCCAATCAGCTGACTCTTAATGTCATGTTTCTACAATTTGCCACAGATCTTTGCCTATACAAAATGTCATCATTTTAATGCACCAATAATCATAATCACTTCCATTGAATTCTTCGATTGACAAAGAGTTAGAATTGTATGTGATGAAAGTTTAACCATAATCACCGGCCTGGCTTAACCAGCACACTCTAAGCGTTGACCCCTCTCGTCCGTTCCGTTCACCGTTTCCACTCACCGTTCCCCTCCGCTGTCAATCCCGTTCAAATTTTAAATTTTTTTAAACTGTTTTCTCGCGCATGTATCTATATTGTCTCCGTATGCATCAAAAGGTTTCCAACACGAACATTTTTAACGAAGACTCCAGTCCTCTATCAAAATGGGAACTTTGGAACAAGGTATGGATGTCCATAATTGCTGCTGGAAATGCGCTGGTAGACATGAATGAAGATTTTGGAAGCATAGACA
Organism: Cryptomeria japonica; assembly: GCF_030272615.1. NCBI lineage: Eukaryota > Viridiplantae > Streptophyta > Pinopsida > Cupressales > Cupressaceae > Cryptomeria > Cryptomeria japonica. The sequence continues at coordinate 49,042,727 of NC_081412.1, read as the reverse complement.
ACGCACCTGAACTGTTTTACAGGATAGCTCGAAGAAATGTGGTCTCGTTAAATGCAACAGTTGCAGGACATCCGAGCTATAAAATGCGCCTGTTGATAAGGATTTCTAAACTTCCAATGAATGTAATTGGCTGTTGTAAAGCCATACTCTGCAATTTTCGGCAGCATCCTCCTCCCTGTGACAAAAAGGGAGCTTTGGAACGGGGTATGGACATTTTGTTGCATATTGAAGCTCGAACTGCCTTCCTAGACGTGTATGCTTAATGGAAAGTGGAATTTTGTCAGATATTATCATTGGATATGCTCTAGTAGACGAATGTGGAAAGTGTGGAAGCATAAACAAGCCATGTAAACTGTTTGACAAAATGCCTCAAACAAATGTGCTTTCAGGGAACGCAATGTTTGTGGGATATGCATAAATCGATTACTCAAGGATTCTTAAAATATTTAAATTAATGCACTTTAGAACATATTCTGAAACTATAAACTTTGTTTGGGTTATATGTGCATGGCTTTAGTGAATGTGAGTTTTACTTTCAATCACATGGGTAATCTTTACTGCATTATTTCTACAATTGATCATTATGTGTGCTTGGCCTACTTACTCATGCTAGCTATTTTGAGGACATCTTTAATTTTATCATCAAGATTTGAGTTAAATTTCGGGTGGATGTGTGGATATGTTTTCACACAGTCTGCAAATCACATATGATATAGGCTTAGGAGTATTTCAACAATTTTATTTTCTTATTTGAATCTTAAAAAATATGTGACCAATCTTCTATCATACATATATGCATAAGTGGGTAGATCATGCCAGCAAATGGTAAGGAGATTGACGAAAGATAATGAATTTGAAAACTCCCAAGATGTAGTTAGATTGAAGGCCTTTAAATGGCATGTGTTTCTTGTGTAGGAGATAGATGACATTCACAATCACAATAAATCTATGTAATGTTGGAGAAATTGGCTTGCGAGATGAAGGTAGCAAGTCTTTTTTGAGATGGAAGACATTCATGATGGAGAAAATGTTATTTCTCTTCCACCATAAAGATAAGTTGTATGTCCTTTAAAAAAACTATTACATTTGTTAAGAACCTCTATGTATGTGTTAAATATCACATTGCAATAAAAATTTATTTTCAAGATTGTTGCGATTCATATTTCTAATTATTAGTTTAGCTGATTTAATGAAGAGGGAATTTACTCGCATACAATTTTTTCCATGGATTAGTTTGAGGCCTTGTTCATTAATGAAGATTATTTTCATGTTGAAGTTATTTTTAAATGCTTTAATTATCACAAACCTTAATATAAGGGTTCATATGTTGGTTTCATTGTCCTAGAATGTTTATGAATATTCTCTAATAAAGTTTCCGCTTCTTTATGCCTTGCAACACCATCTATAATTTTAGATAAAATCAAGGAACATTTCGTTGATGTTTTTCTTTTTGAGCATTTATCTTGCATATCATTCTTATTGAAAGGACTCTTGTGTGCTTCTAATTTATTTTAGTTTGACTTTATTGCCTAGAGAACCCCTCATGACATTTGATAAAAAAAACTATGTTTTTGTCCCTATAGTTGTATTGGTATCTTTGTCTTATCTCTTTCATGGTGATGTTGGGGCCAATATTAGTAAGTGCAATTTTATCTAAGTTGAGTCCTTTATTTCTTAATAGAACCATGTTTTGGCCACTATCTATAACTGATCTAATAAATCATTCAATAGACCCCTTTATCAATAAAAGTTCTTGTTGTAGTGATTTGTCTTTAATTATACTTGTCACATGCCTAAATATCTTATCCTATAGAAATTTCTAAGTGTTAGGTTGATTGTTTCTATTTGTATCCTTTATTGGGCTTATAGGCTTTCTCTTGCCAATATTATTTCCCTCCAATCCTTTGAAACCGAACATTTACGTTTTTGTTTGAAACCTTTGACTATTTTAGTTTTTTAGACTTCTCATTACTATGTACATTATCATGGATTCAATATGCTTCCACTTACTACTTTGTCTATGATCCTATGATTTTACATCTCCTTGTAATCACATACCATTTACATTATAAGACTAATCCTTGAACCTCAATTATTCTCCATTTACAATTTTCCATGCTTTCTCTCCTTTAGCATTGAGGATTCAATTTTCCTTTAAGTCTCAAAAACTTGGGCTTTTAGTATTTTTCGTACTCGTTTTCCTCAACCCACTTCCCATCTCAATTCCTCTTGTGGAAGCCATACTTGTAAGATTACTAATACGATCATACCCAAAAGGTATAAGGTATGTGGCAAAACCAATCTCTAAACCTTGAAAGTCTTCCACTTTATTCCCTTTCTAGAGTTTCTTCTAGCATTGGACACACCACATTAATGATCCCTAACCTATTTCCATTCACCTAATGCATGAATAGAAAATGAATAAAATATGGAAGGCGACAAAACTTAAGGAGGAATCAGTAAAATATTATGAACAATGATTAGTCTCGAGGCTTTTTACTAAGGTGTCATTTTAAAATACCTCAAAATAGGTTACAAACTTCAAACATGCACATGACTTTAAGGATAATTTCTAGGTGATTCACATGCACTAGGATGGGTGTGATTAGATGGGCAAGATTTCTCTTGATTTTAGAATTTTAGTTCAAGTTCAAATTATTGTCCTAATAACTATTTATTTTTTGTGATTGAATGAGTGCAAGTTGATGTTATTTTATAGATGAACATTGCATCAAATTCAAAGATTGTGCATACTTTGCTTAGTGCCAAAGTGTAAAGTTTGAAACATGACAAAAATGTTTGATTTTGATTTTGCATTGTAGTAAATGAAGATCACAAGTATGAATATTGCCTTGTAACCATATAAAACTTGGGTTAGAGAACTAGGCATTAATGATTTGAATTAGATAAAAAGTTATTGGACTATGCTTATGTAGACATAAGCATATAAAAATTAGCTATTTGAGATTTAGCTCACATATCCATTTTGCAATAGATGTAATGGTTGCAATCACATAAAAGATTTTATTAGCAGAAATTTAAAGCTTCTTAATGCAAAGAGTATTTCATTTAGTAAAAAACAAGAAATCCTAGAGAGATGTTTAGTCTAAGAATAAGAATATTCTTGCTATTTCATTTAGGAAAAATGCAAGACATCCCATTAGAATAGATAGATATTCAAAATACAAGTCATTTGATTTAAGCACTTATCTCCTTATTCACCTCTTTAAAGTTGAGTCAATGATATTACATATTAATATACATACCTTACATATATAGGAATGCACATTTAAGGACATAAGTGTTATGGGAATGTATATTTCTTATGATCAATACTGTCTCCCAAGTAATCACAAGGGAACAAGAATTATAATTTATAGAATTATAATTATATAAATCCTCATGTTCAAATTACTTTTATGTAATGAGTAGTAAACGAACGAAAATAGACAAATGCTCCTATTAATATTGCTGTTAAAATGCCTATAGGGTTGAAAGGAATTATGCTATTGCTTATATATTTTATATATTTCATTGTTATGATTAGAGGAATAACAAAATTAATGTGTAAATATTAAATAATGGACATACCATGCAGTTAAAATAAATGTTGTTTAGTGTTGTGGAAAGGATCCAGTATGTTATCAGCTAAACCACATAGCCTCTAGCCAATCCAGCAATAGACTCCAAGATGAGGGGAATTAAAATAAACTGATACAATTATACATTGAAATTAAGCTCAGGGTGCAACCCTTACAGCAACAGTATAAAACCAAAAAAAAGAGAGTAAATAATGAATACATGGCACGGAAGCCTGTATCCTTGGGGTAGTCACGCTCTGCTGCAGCCTCTCTGCCAGGGGCGACGCCATGAATGCAGCTTGGATGTCCTGCAACTGTTGCATTTAACTAGGCCACATTTCTTCGAGCTATCCTGTTAAACAATTCAGGTACGTTGGCTATGCTTCCAGATTTTTCGTTCATGTCTACCAGTGCACTTCCAGCAGCAATGATGGACGTCCATACCCTGTTCCAAAGCTCCCATTTTGACAGACGACTGGAGTATGCGTGAAAAATGTTCGTGTTGAAAACCTTTTGACGCATACGGAGACAATATAGATATAGGCGGGAGAAAACAGTTTAAAAAAATTTAAAATTTGAGCGGGATTGACAGCGAACGGAACGGTGAGTGGAAACGGCGAACGGAACAAACGAGAGGGGCCATAATCACCTGCTCTGATAACAAATGAAAATTTAAATTTTAAAATAGTCCTGGAAGATGATGACAAATATTTCACAGAAAAACAAAAACAAAAAACACTTACAGCAGAGCCAGTTTTACACAGGAATTTTAAACAACCTCTATTGAGCAGCATATGAACAGCGCTCAAATATATTGATTACATGACGGTTTACTTTGAACAGCATATATACAAATAATCTGGAATGAATTGGTAGCCTTAGCTGATAACCATGCCAACATCAAAAACAGAAAATAATACTAAAAACATTGATTATTGCTATGGCGCGCAAAAGAGTGATTTGGAAAAAATATAAGCAAAGAAACTATGAAACAATGTATTGCAGGCAGAACGGATCTGACGCATTAGTTTCCAACAGATACAGTATTCTATGCACCCAAAACATAGTTAAAACCATTCTACATCTAGTTTCTTCTGAATTGTTTCCGAGCAAAACGGAATCAGGGAAAGGAAAGGATATTGAAGGGAAAATCACTGTTGCAGTCTTTGGCTTTGGAAATAGTAATAATTCTCACACATCTGTCATTAACATCAACTGGAAGCCCGAAAATTTTGTTTCAGAACTGAAAACTCAACTTACTAAGGCAATTTATAACAAACATTGATACCACATTGAGAGGAAGAACCATACAATGTGGTTTTGATCTTAGGCAAAATAGAAAATAGAACATTTGGTAGCAGCGGGCTCTAAAGATTTTGACATAGGGGTCTCATTACTCACAACTCAATTTGATATTGTGCTGTTTGAAATGATTCCAGTAAAAGCCATTTTCTTGGAGATCGGTTCTGCACGCTTCAATGCCGACCACTTGTAACTCCTGGAGACTCTTGAGTTGGTCCAAGCCTTCAGGTAATCCTTTTAGCTGGCTGCAATTCTTCAGGCGGAAATATTTTAGCTTTGGCATTGCATCCTCATTCACAGATGGAAAGCTCCTTAGAAGGGAAAAGTCTTCGATTTCAAAGATCTCCAGTTTGGGAAATGACGGATACATCCCAAATTCTGAGGGAAACTCAGTGCAATGGTTGTTCTGCGACAAGATGAGCCGTTGTAAGTTCGGCAATGTTAGCAGAGGTCGATAATTTGCAGAGTGATCTCCCTTCAAGAGAAGCACCATGATGTTGTGAAGCTGAGAAATCCATGTGGGCAGCACGCAGTTGTGCAGGTGAAGAATTTCCAGTCGCGTCATGGATGACATGTCGTCAGGAAGATGAATGACGATATGATCATCAGAATTACTGAAGAAGAGCTTCCGCATCTGTGTCATCTCTCCAAAGATCCCCTTCTTAAGACTTTGAGAACCGCTGATTTCAATTGATAGCTGTTGGAGCAGGCTCAAATCTTTCAGATCCATCAACTGCAACGCTTTCGGTGCGTCTTTTTTGAATACAACTTGTCCTAATTTTCGTAAAGAGACGAGTTTGGATACTCCGCTAGGTAGGAATTCCAATTTTTCACAACCTTCGGTATTTAGATGCAGCAAACACTGATGTTTAGCTACGCCTGAATGCAAAGTTGTCAAATTTTTGCACTCACTAACGTCGAGGAAGAGGAGATTCGTGAGAGCACTCAAGCAATTGGGCAGCTTCTTAATTTCCGTCCTGGACAAATTAAGGAGTTTCAAATGCGTTAACTTTGCAATAGACCTGGGCAATGATCCAATGGCTGTCTGGCTCACGTCTAACACCCTAAAACGTCTCAGTTTACTCAAAAACCGTCTAGAAATCGATTTGAGTTTAAGATTCTTCCATAGTAGTAAGGTACGCAGCCCAGGAGAAGGGATGGATTTGTTGACGGTAGTTATTTCATTTTTAATCAATGAAATCCTCCGCAAGCCCCTGCACTTTTCTACAGGAAACTCTTTCAAGTTTCTTCCAGCCTGATATAAACATTTTGTCTGCTTCTGAGACTCTAAAAGAGCTAACTCATGTAGCAGATCATGCATTTTACAATATTTGATCATGTCATGTCTCCCATCATGGGGCACAAACTCAATCATAGAACGGTCAGCGAGCTGGTTTAAATAATTTTTTCCCAGCTCGTATGGATCTTGTGTTTCTTCAGGATTAACAAATCCTTCAGAGATCCATACTTGAATTAGGTATTCACAACCCATTCTAGTATTTTCCGGATATGCAGAACAAAAAAGGAAACATTGCTTTAGATAATCAGGGAGAGCATCGAAACTTAACCTGAGAATTGGCAGAACGTCGTCCCTGATTGTGCTGACTTGATTTAGCCGGTTCAGCGTGGATTCCCACTGGTTAGGAAGACGGCTGACGTTTGCCATGGATGCTGCTACTGTTTTCACGGTTAATGGTAATCTGGAGCACTTTCTTTCAATAGCACGAGCCACTTCTTCCATCTCTTCTGGGGGACTGTGATTATTGTCGTCAGGGAATGCATGCATGCAGAACAACCTCCAACTGTTTTCTTCAGACAAATAATCCATCTCATAAGTGTGCTGAGCTCCCATTTTTTGTGCAACTTCCTTGTCACGCGTTGAAATCATAACCGTCAAATCATTAGAAAAAATCAAACGTTTTGCTGCTGTGTTCCATACGTCGTCCAGAACGAGTAAACATCCGCTTCCTTGAAGGTGGCTGCGGATGTTATCCTTGAGGACATTCTCGCTTAGATGAATTTGCCTTTTGTCTTCACGGATTTTTATCTCTGAGGCTATATGCAGGAGTAGCTGCTGAACTGAGAAGCTTTGGGATACTTCCACCCAAATCCGATGTTCAAAAGTTTCTTTGATCTTTTGGCTGTCGAACACTAGTTTCAACGGCAGACTTTTGCCCAGCCCTGTAAAATTTTGAGCTAAACCTGCATAAGAGATTATGGATCTAGCTAGAAATAAAGGAAAACAGAACAAAAACAGAGCATTAAGAAATCTTCATCAAATGAAATTCTTATATTAATTCATTGTTCTTTACAGTAGCTGAAAGCATGATTTATACAGCACTTGAACCACCGCATGATCTAACATTACAGTGAAGACAAGAGAAGACTGAAATCAGCAGCCTTAATTCAGGCAGAAAGAATGAATCTAAATCTAACAGAGATCGATTAGTAAGGTTAGTGATCCACAATCTGCGGTAGTGAACTAATAGTTATTTGAAGTTGGAATTAACCACCAACACCCACCCTTAATTCTAACCAAGGAAAGAGGAAAGAAAAAAGAATTGAGGAAAGAGGAAAGAGGAAAGAGGGAAAACCCAATGGGAATAAAACCCCCCCTCAAAATTAACACTAACTCTGCTTGATACCTAATATGCTACAATGTCTTGCAACCAAATATCTTGCAGAAAGTGCCTATTTGTTCCTTCACAAAGGAGAGAAAGAATGTCAATACAGAATGTAGCAAAACGAATGCTGTAGTAGGTTCCCGTGCAACAAATGATGTCTCTTCCTTTTGGAAGATAGAAACCTCGAGCTGTCAAACTGCTGAATTCCCACTCAAGTGAAATGTATGAAGGAATAAAGATGAATGGTTCTAGAAAATACTCATGTTTCTCCAATCCAATGCTGAAATGTGACTTTTCCATACAAGATTCAAGAACACTGACAACTGAAGTGAGAGATTTGTTCGAATGTGAATCAAGATGTGTCAAGATAGTAGCATGGAGTGGCTGAGAGGGAACAAGAGAATCCAAACCAAAAGAAGATGCAACTTGATGTGAGCTGACATCGGAGAGAAGACATGTGCCCTCAATATTGTCATCATGATCTAGGAGAGATTCAGCAAACAAATGATAAATGTCTAATAGGATGATATCTCGCACATCAAGTGGACAAGAATGAACCTGCTGAAGAGAATCTGAAGTAGCATTCGGAGAAGCCAATATCTCTATCAAACTTGTAGTTGGAGGTGACTGCACAATTGCCAATACTGGAGGTGTGGAAAGAGGAGAAGCAGGAGGAGATGTCTCTGTGTAATCAAGACAATCAAGTCTCTTCCAATAAGAAATTTCATCTTCAGTGCCATCGTCATACATAGGATCATCATCATTATCAAGGGAGAGAAGCATGTCTTCATCTGGAAATGGAGGTTCATTGGGATCTTCATACATTTCCCATATAGTGGCCCAAAGAGTGCGAGGGCACTCAATGTGTGATAGAGCCCATGATGTATAGTCCCCAACAGTTAAACCAATTAATCCTAAGACATGATCATTTCTACTTTCCCATGCAGATTTCTGCCAACAAGTACTTGGTTTGGGAGTAAGTCCATATAAATGAGGCAAAAGATGAATCCAGCGACAATGCTTTAGAATTCCATTACGCCAGGACTTGTAATTTCCCTCTTCCAAAAAGATGATAGATTGATGATATCTAATTCCCATTTTAAACTAGACTATCCCTTTTGGAACTTTATTTCAGTTCATTTGCAATACAAAAATACCAATAGATTCCCCCAAAGCAATGAGAATTCCATTCTAAAACAGCTCAGAATTTCATTACCTGCAAAAAAATAAATGTTCTGCTCCTCCCTTCTAGCTTCAGGCTCTGATACCATGTAAAATTTTCAGCTAAACCTGCATAAGAGATTATGGATCTAGCTAGAAATAAAAGAAAACAGAACAAAAATAGAACATTAAGAAATCTGAATCAAATGAAATTCTTATATTAATTCATTGTTCTTTATAGTAGCTGAAAGCATGATTTATACAGCACTTGAACCACCGCATGATCTAACATTATGGTGAAGACAAGAGAAGACTGAAATCAGCAGCCTTAATTCAGGCAGAAAGAATGAATCTAAATCTTAGTAAGGTTAGTGATCCACAATCTGCGGTAGTGAACTAATAGTTATTTGAAGTTGGAATTAACCACCAACAAGCCCTCCCATCCCTGTGACAGAAATTATTCGAGGGTCATTCGTGCTCAGCCATCCAAAAATTTGGTTAATATCCTCCTCCATTCCCACCAGATTACCGTCCATGAGCACTCCACTATGATACTTAGAGCTTGCGCGAATTCTTTGAATTCTGTCTTTCAACACCCCAATCTGACGGCCCACTTTCAACAGCACGCCACTTAATCTTCTTCCATTCTCTACGGAAACTCTATTAACCATTGCAGAACTTAGCTGCAAGTGCACATTCATGTCTCTCAGGTATTTGACATACTTAGAGCTTCGATGCACATCCATGTCTCTCAGGTATTTGACATAGAGCTTCGATGTATCCTTTGAATTCTTTCTTTCAACACCCGAATCTTACGACCCACTAGATAGCGAGAAATAATGGTGTTATGCTGTTGAGACGTGTCCTCCAATAAGTCCACAGCGTCATCAACAAAATCTTGGAGTTTCTGCAACCAATTACTCATTGAACTGGAGTTTGTCGCTCCACGAGCATCATTGAGTAGACATTTGACAGAGTGAAACTCGTCGCAGATGAGTTCCAAATCCTCTCTGAAATTGCTAACCAAGGACGACTCTTCTAAAATCTTTTGCACCAGTATGGATGACAAACGACTTGCAAGTTGCACACTAGTTACAGCCATTGTTTCCTTACCCTCCTAGCTCAACACTGCTCTCATTAATAAGAAATCTATCATTGATTTACCTAGGCCTTTCCACGAGCTCTCAACGACTACTCTCTTTGAACATTGTTTAAGCTAATTTAATGGTTTAATAGTTAAAATCCATCAACTGCTCGATTAAAAAAGGCACATACATAATTTGACTAGAAGTTTCAAACATTGACTGAACTCTACTGGGACATGCTAGTTTTAAATTATAAATTAGAAAGCATCATTAATACTCTATAAGGGTCCATTTTTACGCCCAAGGCATCTCTTATTTGATGGAACATGCTAGTTTTAAATTATAAATTAAAAAGCATCATTAATACTCTATAAGGGTCCATTTTTACACCCAAGACATCTCTTATTTGAGATGAAACGATTGAAATGGTTCAGTCATTTGATTTTTTTCTTCTAGTCCTCGCCACGTTCTATATTTCTTCCTTTCTGCATTCCTTACAGTTTTTGGTATCGCCATCCCATCAGTTATGTTTCCGTCCTCACATGCTAGTTCAGTTCTGAACTTCTGACCTACGAAACAACACGGGTCATTTCCATCAACTAACCTAGGTATCTGAAAAGATCTCTTCCTTCACTTTCTTCACAGGCGGAAAAATTGTAGTATCATGACTCGTGTCACATCAAATGTGAAACCACCATTAATGGATTTAGGTTTTTCAGAGTTGGTCAATGAAGTGAAATTGATTTGATTTTACATGAAAGATGTACGAGTACCTCATGTCCATGGCTGGACGCGTCTATTCTGGCTTCAAAAAGACAGTACGGATTGACTAACACATGTGTTAGTCGCGCGTTTTACACCATCGATTTTGCAGTTAACGGTTGCGATTGACTAACCTTTGACTAACCTGTCACTAACACGCTATACGACAGGTCTCTTCTGGAGCTAGAATAGTTGCGGCCTCTATGGCTGGGCTGTGTCGGACGCGTCTATTCTGGCTCCAAAACGGTCGTATGGATTGACTAACACGTGTGTTAGTGGCGCATTTTACACCATCGATTTTGCAATAAACAACTGTGATTGACTAACACGACGTTATCACGCTGTACGAAAAGTTTGTTTTGGAGCCAGAATAGCTTTGATTGCACCTATTTGGACGCGTCTATTCTGGCTCCAAAATGACAGTACGGATTGACTAACACGTGTGTTAGTCGCGCGTTTTACATTGTTGATTTTGTAATAAACGGCTGTGATTGACTAACACATCGCTATCACGCTGTACGAAAGGTCTATTTTGGAGCTAGAATAGCTTCGACCCTTCTTTACTGTGAAAAAAAATCTTAACCAAATATTACGATTACTTTTTCTTTGGCTTTCGTACACAGTGTGGCGAGGTAATGAGTGGAAGCACCAACTCTCTTTTTGTAGTTGTCGTGTTCTTGTCATGCCATAACGTGGAAGCACAGCCTATACGAATGTAATGGCCAACGAATTTTCTTGGTAATAATGTGTATGTATCTTTAATTTCACGCTTCTCAATTTTTTTCCAAAAACTTATGTAGAAGTTTCAAATCGCTTTCAATTTTTTACAACATCTTACTTGGTTATAACTAAGATTTTAAGGTTACTTCATTAAATATGATATCACATCAGCATGTGTTTTTGTCAATGTGTTAGAAATAGTCCCCCAAAAAAGTGAGATCGATACCATAGCTGGTCATGACTGGTGAGTCTTTAGACAGTCGGACTTGGCAAATTTCTCAAGGCCTGAGTGATGAAGGGATATTTGGTGTATTGACACAGATGCAGAAGATTTTCTTGAGAATCGTGATGATGCTTCTTCACTTCATCTTCTGATGACATGTCATCCATGGATTTCTAACCTTAACAACCTCGTGGCTCTTCTCTTGAAGGGACATCATTCTTTGAATTATCAAACTATGAAAACAATTCCAAACTTAAGAAGACTCACCCTTTTGCAGAATAATCAGTGCACTAAGTTCCTCCTAGAGTTTGAGAGGCCTCTGTTATTTCCCAAACTAGAAACCTTTATCATACAAGACTTTTCCCTTTTAAGGTGTTTTTGAAGGATTAATAAAACTAACAACTCTTACACTATGCTGGAACTCAAAAAATCAGAACTGAGATTCATCATGTATAACATTAAATCAAAGAAAATATAAAAGAACACAATCTGCTTAAACTGTGTGTACATCAAGAGAAACCAACTAATCTATATTCCCTTGAAAATAACTATATAGGCAGTCTACATATATATAGAAGAGTTACTCAAAGTCTTGATCGATCAAGAGAGCTTAAAGCTAGCAATTCTAAACTTAGAGAAATATAGCTCTTGGATGAAATTAAGTTGATCAAATGCCTTTATATAGGGGATCCATGGTCAATTTATCAATTAGGTCAGCCTCTAAAGGTCACATGAGCCACCAAATTCATTTCCCACAAGGGTGATAGGTCCCATCCTCCTCTTCAAAATTGGGTCCCATTGAGGGACCAGGGCACTAACGCCCTAGTCCTCAATTAGGGGCCTTAAATTGGCCTTGAGGAGAAAGACATAGCCCGAGAGGATCATTTGGTAGGTGTATATGGCATAAAAACTGGAGTTAAGGTACCGAACGGACTTGGATAGGAAATGAGGGGGAGACACGCTAAAGTAGGGGCATAAACATGATGTGTAAATTGGCCTAGTAACAATTTATGATGCTATATTTATAAGATCTACAATTTTTCGGAGTTGAAATTGCCAGGAGTGGGTTGAGTAGGGCACCTTAGTCCTGGGAGAATGTCGAGTTGTGCACCTTGCTTCCTTCACTTTTGACTGAAAGTAAAATTGCGGTTTAGTTACAGTCTTATTTGCTAGACCTTATTTTGGAATTGATTTGCTAGTTTTTTGTCTTCCTGCACATTTTGAAATCTATTGTTTCAACCCATTTGGACCTACTTATTGCATTCTTCAATTACAATTTGCATAGTCATATTCCCCTCAAAATGAAGGTCCATTGCATCCAATTTGTGCTTAAATCATATTGAGTCTAGTAGATCATTATTATTCCAAGATGTCTAGTAGGAAGGAAAAAGATTCCTACTTTACATGTATAGACTTGTAAATCCTATTAATCCCCCACCCCCCATTTTGGTGAACTCAAGATATCCTATGCTTACTTATAATTTCTAAATATTATTTATATGCATTTCATTAATTCATATTTGTAATCATATAGATTATGCACTCATAGTTACACTCATTTGATAGCTAGAGATTCAAATTTTCTTCATTTCAGGCAATGTTTAAATAGTCAATTTATTCAAGATTTGTATTATTTAGGCATTTCCTTTGTTAGCTTTGTGCTTGAGTTTTATGAATGTGAGCCCTACATCCAATATCCTTGTGAGAATAATTTATATATTTACGACTTCTCTATGAGGTGTAGAGACTTAGTTAACCAACATTTGCCATGGGAACTTAGGTGAAACTGCTATGCCTAGACATGAAAAACCTAACATTGTTGACAATCATTCTTCCCACACTTTTCATGATGAGCATGACTCCCTAACATGAGTGTCTTCAAGCCAAATAATAAAACTTGTCTAGGGTTTTCAAAAGCTTAAACATTGGATGGGTCAAGAACATTTGAATAGTGAAGCAATCCCCTTGATTGAAGGGTTGAGGATAATGGTTCAAAATGATGAACGTGGTGTGGATTTGTTGCATGGCATATCTCATACTATGAATAATAATATCGTGTCCATGAAAAGTTGTACTGAAGTTCTTAACATTTCTTATATACCTAATACTATTGAACATACCATTCATATTCCAACACCATTGCATAATGTGCCTACTTATACTCCACCTGTCATGACTACATCTACACAAAATGTCAAATCCTACACACGTTAGTCTTAGAGGAATTCCTATCATACCTCCTCTCATGAGTGTTGCATGTATTTCCCAATCATCTCCTATACCTACTTACCATAGTGTCCAACTTTCATTCATTTACCAAGTATTCCATATCCCTCATTATCGAACATATCTAATGGGTAAGTGCACAAAGATGGTGGTCAAAAAGGGGGGTATAAGTGGACACTTTTTTTCTAAATCAGGTGAACCTGAACTTAGAGGCAAAATTTGAAAGTCATCCACTCAAGATATGAAGATAATCAAAGAACAAATATTGTAGTACTCTGAATCTAGTTTCCAAACTACTAAACTTTTTCAAAATTGGATAAGATTAAGGGGGTCAAATCCTTCGTGCATGAAAAACTGACTCTATTTTTTTTCTGAAAAACATAAC